>NC_139722.1:76290380-76452880 GCF_964211835.1 Anser anser
AGACCAGAGCGGCTCTGGTGCCCCAGACCAGAGCGGCTCTGGTGCCCCAGACCAGAGCGGCTCTGGTGCCCCAGACCAGAGCGGCTCTGGTGCCCCAGACCAGAGCGGCTCTGGTGCCCCAGACCAGAGCGGCTCTGGTGCCCCAGACCAGAGCGGCTCTGGTGCCCCAGACCAGAGCGGCTCTGGTGCCCCAGACCAGAGCGGCTCTGGTGCCCCAGACCAGAGCGGCTCTGGTGCCCCAGACCAGAGCGGCTCTGGTGCCCCAGACCAGAGCGGCTCTGGTGCCCCAGACCAGAGCGGCTCTGGTGCCCCAGACCAGAGCGGCTCTGGTGCCCCAGACCAGAGCGGCTCTGGTGCCCCAGACCAGAGCGGCTCTGGTGCCCCAGACCAGAGCGGCTCTGGTGCCCCAGACCAGAGCGGCTCTGGTGCCCCAGACCAGAGCGGCTCTGGTGCCCCAGACCAGAGCGGCTCTGGTGCCCCAGACCAGAGCGGCTCTGGTGCCCCAGACCAGAGCGGCTCTGGTGCCCCAGACCAGAGCGGCTCTGGTGCCCCAGACCAGAGCGGCTCTGGTGCCCCAGACCAGAGCGGCTCTGGTGCCCCAGACCAGAGCGGCTCTGGTGCCCCAGACCAGAGCGGCTCTGGTGCCCCAGACCAGAGCGGCTCTGGTGCCCCAGACCAGAGCGGCTCTGGTGCCCCAGACCAGAGCGGCTCTGGTGCCCCAGACCAGAGCGGCTCTGGTGCCCCAGACCAGAGCGGCTCTGGTGCCCCAGACCAGAGCGGCTCTGGTGCCCCAGACCAGAGCGGCTCTGGTGCCCCAGACCAGAGCGGCTCTGGTGCCCCAGACCAGAGCGGCTCTGGTGCCCCAGACCAGAGCGGCTCTGGTGCCCCAGACCAGAGCGGCTCTGGTGCCCCAGACCAGAGCGGCTCTGGTGCCCCAGACCAGAGCGGCTCTGGTGCCCCAGACCAGAGCGGCTCTGGTGCCCCAGACCAGAGCGGCTCTGGTGCCCCAGACCAGAGCGGCTCTGGTGCCCCAGACCAGAGCGGCTCTGGTGCCCCAGACCAGAGCGGCTCTGGTGCCCCAGACCAGAGCGGCTCTGGTGCCCCAGACCAGAGCGGCTCTGGTGCCCCAGACCAGAGCGGCTCTGGTGCCCCAGACCAGAGCGGCTCTGGTGCCCCAGACCAGAGCGGCTCTGGTGCCCCAGACCAGAGCGGCTCTGGTGCCCCAGACCAGAGCGGCTCTGGTGCCCCAGACCAGAGCGGCTCTGGTGCCCCAGACCAGAGCGGCTCTGGTGCCCCAGACCAGAGCGGCTCTGGTGCCCCAGACCAGAGCGGCTCTGGTGCCCCAGACCAGAGCGGCTCTGGTGCCCCAGACCAGAGCGGCTCTGGTGCCCCAGACCAGAGCGGCTCTGGTGCCCCAGACCAGAGCGGCTCTGGTGCCCCAGACCAGAGCGGCTCTGGTGCCCCAGACCAGAGCGGCTCTGGTGCCCCAGACCAGAGCGGCTCTGGTGCCCCAGACCAGAGCGGCTCTGGTGCCCCAGACCAGAGCGGCTCTGGTGCCCCAGACCAGAGCGGCTCTGGTGCCCCAGACCAGAGCGGCTCTGGTGCCCCAGACCAGAGCGGCTCTGGTGCCCCAGACCAGAGCGGCTCTGGTGCCCCAGACCAGAGCGGCTCTGGTGCCCCAGACCAGAGCGGCTCTGGTGCCCCAGACCAGAGCGGCTCTGGTGCCCCAGACCAGAGCGGCTCTGGTGCCCCAGACCAGAGCGGCTCTGGTGCCCCAGACCAGAGCGGCTCTGGTGCCCCAGACCAGAGCGGCTCTGGTGCCCCAGACCAGAGCGGCTCTGGTGCCCCAGACCAGAGCGGCTCTGGTGCCCCAGACCAGAGCGGCTCTGGTGCCCCAGACCAGAGCGGCTCTGGTGCCCCAGACCAGAGCGGCTCTGGTGCCCCAGACCAGAGCGGCTCTGGTGCCCCAGACCAGAGCGGCTCTGGTGCCCCAGACCAGAGCGGCTCTGGTGCCCCAGACCAGAGCGGCTCTGGTGCCCCAGACCAGAGCGGCTCTGGTGCCCCAGACCAGAGCGGCTCTGGTGCCCCAGACCAGAGCGGCTCTGGTGCCCCAGACCAGAGCGGCTCTGGTGCCCCAGACCAGAGCGGCTCTGGTGCCCCAGACCAGAGCGGCTCTGGTGCCCCAGACCAGAGCGGCTCTGGTGCCCCAGACCAGAGCGGCTCTCTGGTGCCCCAGACCAGAGCGGCTCTGGTGCCCCAGACCAGAGCGGCTCTGGTGCCCCAGACCAGAGCGGCTCTGGTGCCCCAGACCAGAGCGGCTCTGGTGCCCCAGACCAGAGCGGCTCTGGTGCCCCAGACCAGAGCGGCTCTGGTGCCCCAGACCAGAGCGGCTCTGGTGCCCCAGACCAGAGCGGCTCTGGTGCCCCAGACCAGAGCGGCTCTGGTGCCCCAGACCAGAGCGGCTCTGGTGCCCCAGACCAGAGCGGCTCTGGTGCCCCAGACCAGAGCGGCTCTGGTGCCCCAGACCAGAGCGGCTCTGGTGCCCCAGACCAGAGCGGCTCTGGTGCCCCAGACCAGAGCGGCTCTGGTGCCCCAGACCAGAGCGGCTCTGGTGCCCCAGACCAGAGCGGCTCTGGTGCCCCAGACCAGAGCGGCTCTGGTGCCCCAGACCAGAGCGGCTCTGGTGCCCCAGACCAGAGCGGCTCTGGTGCCCCAGACCAGAGCGGCTCTGGTGCCCCAGACCAGAGCGGCTCTGGTGCCCCAGACCAGAGCGGCTCTGGTGCCCCAGACCAGAGCGGCTCTGGTGCCCCAGACCAGAGCGGCTCTGGTGCCCCAGACCAGAGCGGCTCTGGTGCCCCAGACCAGAGCGGCTCTGGTGCCCCAGACCAGAGCGGCTCTGGTGCCCCAGACCAGAGCGGCTCTGGTGCCCCAGACCAGAGCGGCTCTGGTGCCCCAGACAGAGCGGCTCTGGTGCCCCAGACCAGAGCGGCTCTGGTGCCCCAGACCAGAGCGGCTCTGGTGCCCCAGACCAGAGCGGCTCTGGTGCCCCAGACCAGAGCGGCTCTGGTGCCCCAGACCCTTCCCAGACCAGAGCGGCTCTGGTGCCCCAGACCAGAGCGGCTCTGGTGCCCCAGACCAGAGCGGCTCTGGTGCCCCAGACCAGAGCGGCTCTGGTGCCCCAGACCAGAGCGGCTCTGGTGCCCCAGACCAGAGCGGCTCTGGTGCCCCAGACCAGAGCGGCTCTGGTGCCCCAGACCAGAGCGGCTCTGGTGCCCCAGACCAGAGCGGCTCTGGTGCCCCAGACCAGAGCGGCTCTGGTGCCCCAGACCAGAGCGGCTCTGGTGCCCAGACCAGAGCGGCTCTGGTGCCCCAGACCAGAGCGGCTCTGGTGCCCCAGACCAGAGCGGCTCTGGTGCCCCAGACCAGAGCGGCTCTGGTGCCCCAGACCAGAGCGGCTCTGGTGCCCCAGACCAGAGCGGCTCTGGTGCCCCAGACCAGAGCGGCTCTGGTGCCCCAGACCAGAGCGGCTCTGGTGCCCCAGACCAGAGCGGCTCTGGTGCCCCAGACCAGAGCGGCTCTGGTGCCCCAGACCAGAGCGGCTCTGGTGCCCCAGACCAGAGCGGCTCTGGTGCCCCAGACCAGAGCGGCTCTGGTGCCCCAGACCAGAGCGGCTCTGGTGCCCCAGACCAGAGCGGCTCTGGTGCCCCAGACCAGAGCGGCTCTGGTGCCCCAGACCAGAGCGGCTCTGGTGCCCCAGACCAGAGCGGCTCTGGTGCCCCAGACCAGAGCGGCTCTGGTGCCCCAGACCAGAGCGGCTCTGGTGCCCCAGACCAGAGCGGCTCTGGTGCCCCAGACCAGAGCGGCTCTGGTGCCCCAGACCAGAGCGGCTCTGGTGCCCCAGACCAGAGCGGCTCTGGTGCCCCAGACCAGAGCGGCTCTGGTGCCCCAGACCAGAGCGGCTCTGGTGCCCCAGACCAGAGCGGCTCTGGTGCCCCAGACCAGAGCGGCTCTGGTGCCCCAGACCAGAGCGGCTCTGGTGCCCCAGACCAGAGCGGCTCTGGTGCCCCAGACCAGAGCGGCTCTGGTGCCCCAGACCAGAGCGGCTCTGGTGCCCCAGACCAGAGCGGCTCTGGTGCCCCAGACCAGAGCGGCTCTGGTGCCCCAGACCAGAGCGGCTCTGGTGCCCCAGACCAGAGCGGCTCTGGTGCCCCAGACCAGAGCGGCTCTGGTGCCCCAGACCAGAGCGGCTCTGGTGCCCCAGACCAGAGCGGCTCTGGTGCCCCAGACCAGAGCGGCTCTGGTGCCCCAGACCAGAGCGGCTCTGGTGCCCCAGACCAGAGCGGCTCTGGTGCCCCAGACCAGAGCGGCTCTGGTGCCCCAGACCAGAGCGGCTCTGGTGCCCCAGACCAGAGCGGCTCTGGTGCCCCAGACCAGAGCGGCTCTGGTGCCCCAGACCAGAGCGGCTCTGGTGCCCCAGACCAGAGCGGCTCTGGTGCCCCAGACCAGAGCGGCTCTGGTGCCCCAGACCAGAGCGGCTCTGGTGCCCCAGACCAGAGCGGCTCTGGTGCCCCAGACCAGAGCGGCTCTGGTGCCCCAGACCAGAGCGCCCCAGACCAACGCTCTGGTGCCCCAGACCAGAGCGGCTCTGGTGCCCCAGACCAGAGCGGCTCTGGTGCCCCAGACCAGAGCGGCTCTGGTGCCCCAGACCAGAGCGGCTCTGGTGCCCCAGACCAGAGCGGCTCTGGTGCCCCAGACCAGAGCGGCTCTGGTGCCCCAGACCAGAGCGGCTCTGGTGCCCCAGACCAGAGCGGCTCTGGTGCCCCAGACCAGAGCGGCTCTGGTGCCCCAGACCAGAGCGGCTCTGGTGCCCCAGACCAGAGCGGCTCTGGTGCCCCAGACCAGAGCGGCTCTGGTGCCCCAGACCAGAGCGGCTCTGGTGCCCCGACCAGAGCGGCTCTGGTGCCCAGACCAGAGCGGCTCTGGTGCCCAGACCAGAGCGGCTCTGGTGCCCCAGACCAGAGCGGCTCTGGTGCCCCAGACCAGAGCGGCTCTGGTGCCCCAGACCAGAGCGGCTCTGGTGCCCCAGACCAGAGCGGCTCTGGTGCCCCAGACCAGAGCGGCTCTGGTGCCCCAGACCAGAGCGGCTCTGGTGCCCCAGACCAGAGCGGCTCTGGTGCCCCAGACCAGAGCGGCTCTGGTGCCCCAGACCAGAGCGGCTCTGGTGCCCCAGACCAGAGCGGCTCTGGTGCCCCAGACCAGAGCGGCTCTGGTGCCCCAGACCAGAGCGGCTCTGGTGCCCCAGACCAGAGCGGCTCTGGTGCCCCAGACCAGAGCGGCTCTGGTGCCCCAGACCAGAGCGGCTCTGGTGCCCCAGACCAGAGCGGCTCTGGTGCCCCAGACCAGAGCGGCTCTGGTGCCCCAGACCAGAGCGGCTCTGGTGCCCCAGACCAGAGCGGCTCTGGTGCCCCAGACCAGAGCGGCTCTGGTGCCCCAGACCAGAGCGGCTCTGGTGCCCCAGACCAGAGCGGCTCTGGTGCCCCAGACCAGAGCGGCTCTGGTGCCCCAGACCAGAGCGGCTCTGGTGCCCCAGACCAGAGCGGCTCTGGTGCCCCAGACCAGAGCGGCTCTGGTGCCCCAGACCAGAGCGGCTCTGGTGCCCCAGACCAGAGCGGCTCTGGTGCCCCAGACCAGAGCGGCTCTGGTGCCCCAGACCAGAGCGGCTCTGGTGCCCCAGACCAGAGCGGCTCTGGTGCCCCAGACCAGAGCGGCTCTGGTGCCCCAGACCAGAGCGGCTCTGGTGCCCCAGACCAGAGCGGCTCTGGTGCCCCAGACCAGAGCGGCTCTGGTGCCCCAGACCAGAGCGGCTCTGGTGCCCCAGACCAGAGCGGCTCTGGTGCCCCAGACCAGAGCGGCTCTGGTGCCCCAGACCAGAGCGGCTCTGGTGCCCCAGACCAGAGCGGCTCTGGTGCCCCAGACCAGAGCGGCTCTGGTGCCCCAGACCAGAGCGGCTCTGGTGCCCCAGACCAGAGCGGCTCTGGTGCCCCAGACCAGAGCGGCTCTGGTGCCCCAGACCAGAGCGGCTCTGGTGCCCCAGACCAGAGCGGCTCTGGTGCCCCAGACCAGAGCGGCTCTGGTGCCCCAGACCAGAGCGGCTCTGGTGCCCCAGACCAGAGCGGCTCTGGTGCCCCAGACCAGAGCGGCTCTGGTGCCCCAGACCAGAGCGGCTCTGGTGCCCCAGACCAGAGCGGCTCTGGTGCCCCAGACCAGAGCGGCTCTGGTGCCCCAGACCAGAGCGGCTCTGGTGCCCCAGACCAGAGCGGCTCTGGTGCCCCAGACCAGAGCGGCTCTGGTGCCCCAGACCAGAGCGGCTCTGGTGCCCCAGACCAGAGCGGCTCTGGTGCCCCAGACCAGAGCGGCTCTGGTGCCCCAGACCAGAGCGGCTCTGGTGCCCCAGACCAGAGCGGCTCTGGTGCCCCAGACCAGAGCGGCTCTGGTGCCCCAGACCAGAGCGGCTCTGGTGCCCCAGACCAGAGCGGCTCTGGTGCCCCAGACCAGAGCGGCTCTGGTGCCCCAGACCAGAGCGGCTCTGGTGCCCCAGACCAGAGCGGCTCTGGTGCCCCAGACCAGAGCGGCTCTGGTGCCCCAGACCAGAGCGGCTCTGGTGCCCCAGACCAGAGCGGCTCTGGTGCCCCAGACCAGAGCGGCTCTGGTGCCCCAGACCAGAGCGGCTCTGGTGCCCCAGACCAGAGCGGCTCTGGTGCCCCAGACCAGAGCGGCTCTGGTGCCCCAGACCAGAGCGGCTCTGGTGCCCCAGACCAGAGCGGCTCTGGTGCCCCAGACCAGAGCGGCTCTGGTGCCCCAGACCAGAGCGGCTCTGGTGCCCCAGACCAGAGCGGCTCTGGTGCCCCAGACCAGAGCGGCTCTGGTGCCCCAGACCAGAGCGGCTCTGGTGCCCCAGACCAGAGCGGCTCTGGTGCCCCAGACCAGAGCGGCTCTGGTGCCCCAGACCAGAGCGGCTCTGGTGCCCCAGACCAGAGCGGCTCTGGTGCCCCAGACCAGAGCGGCTCTGGTGCCCCAGACCAGAGCGGCTCTGGTGCCCCAGACCAGAGCGGCTCTGGTGCCCCAGACCAGAGCGGCTCTGGTGCCCCAGACCAGAGCGGCTCTGGTGCCCCAGACCAGAGCGGCTCTGGTGCCCCAGACCAGAGCGGCTCTGGTGCCCCAGACCAGAGCGGCTCTGGTGCCCCAGACCAGAGCGGCTCTGGTGCCCCAGACCAGAGCGGCTCTGGTGCCCCAGACCAGAGCGGCTCTGGTGCCCCAGACCAGAGCGGCTCTGGTGCCCCAGACCAGAGCGGCTCTGGTGCCCCAGACCAGAGCGGCTCTGGTGCCCCAGACCAGAGCGGCTCTGGTGCCCCAGACCAGAGCGGCTCTGGTGCCCCAGACCAGAGCGGCTCTGGTGCCCCAGACCAGAGCGGCTCTGGTGCCCCAGACCAGAGCGGCTCTGGTGCCCCAGACCAGAGCGGCTCTGGTGCCCCAGACCAGAGCGGCTCTGGTGCCCCAGACCAGAGCGGCTCTGGTGCCCCAGACCAGAGCGGCTCTGGTGCCCCAGACCAGAGCGGCTCTGGTGCCCCAGACCAGAGCGGCTCTGGTGCCCCAGACCAGAGCGGCTCTGGTGCCCCAGACCAGAGCGGCTCTGGTGCCCCAGACCAGAGCGGCTCTGGTGCCCCAGACCAGAGCGGCTCTGGTGCCCCAGACCAGAGCGGCTCTGGTGCCCCAGACCAGAGCGGCTCTGGTGCCCCAGACCAGAGCGGCTCTGGTGCCCCAGACCAGAGCGGCTCTGGTGCCCCAGACCAGAGCGGCTCTGGTGCCCCAGACCAGAGCGGCTCTGGTGCCCCAGACCAGAGCGGCTCTGGTGCCCCAGACCAGAGCGGCTCTGGTGCCCCAGACCAGAGCGGCTCTGGTGCCCCAGACCAGAGCGGCTCTGGTGCCCCAGACCAGAGCGGCTCTGGTGCCCCAGACCAGAGCGGCTCTGGTGCCCCAGACCAGAGCGGCTCTGGTGCCCCAGACCAGAGCGGCTCTGGTGCCCCAGACCAGAGCGGCTCTGGTGCCCCAGACCAGAGCGGCTCTGGTGCCCCAGACCAGAGCGGCTCTGGTGCCCCAGACCAGAGCGGCTCTGGTGCCCCAGACCAGAGCGGCTCTGGTGCCCCAGACCAGAGCGGCTCTGGTGCCCCAGACCAGAGCGGCTCTGGTGCCCCAGACCAGAGCGGCTCTGGTGCCCCAGACCAGAGCGGCTCTGGTGCCCCAGACCAGAGCGGCTCTGGTGCCCCAGACCAGAGCGGCTCTGGTGCCCCAGACCAGAGCGGCTCTGGTGCCCCAGACCAGAGCGGCTCTGGTGCCCCAGACCAGAGCGGCTCTGGTGCCCCAGACCAGAGCGGCTCTGGTGCCCCAGACCAGAGCGGCTCTGGTGCCCCAGACCAGAGCGGCTCTGGTGCCCCAGACCAGAGCGGCTCTGGTGCCCCAGACCAGAGCGGCTCTGGTGCCCCAGACCAGAGCGGCTCTGGTGCCCCAGACCAGAGCGGCTCTGGTGCCCCAGACCAGAGCGGCTCTGGTGCCCCAGACCAGAGCGGCTCTGGTGCCCCAGACCAGAGCGGCTCTGGTGCCCCAGACCAGAGCGGCTCTGGTGCCCCAGACCAGAGCGGCTCTGGTGCCCCAGACCAGAGCGGCTCTGGTGCCCCAGACCAGAGCGGCTCTGGTGCCCCAGACCAGAGCGGCTCTGGTGCCCCAGACCAGAGCGGCTCTGGTGCCCCAGACCAGAGCGGCTCTGGTGCCCCAGACCAGAGCGGCTCTGGTGCCCCAGACCAGAGCGGCTCTGGTGCCCCAGACCAGAGCGGCTCTGGTGCCCCAGACCAGAGCGGCTCTGGTGCCCCAGACCAGAGCGGCTCTGGTGCCCCAGACCAGAGCGGCTCTGGTGCCCCAGACCAGAGCGGCTCTGGTGCCCCAGACCAGAGCGGCTCTGGTGCCCCAGACCAGAGCGGCTCTGGTGCCCCAGACCAGAGCGGCTCTGGTGCCCCAGACCAGAGCGGCTCTGGTGCCCCAGACCAGAGCGGCTCTGGTGCCCCAGACCAGAGCGGCTCTGGTGCCCCAGACCAGAGCGGCTCTGGTGCCCCAGACCAGAGCGGCTCTGGTGCCCCAGACCAGAGCGGCTCTGGTGCCCCAGACCAGAGCGGCTCTGGTGCCCCAGACCAGAGCGGCTCTGGTGCCCCAGACCAGAGCGGCTCTGGTGCCCCAGACCAGAGCGGCTCTGGTGCCCCAGACCAGAGCGGCTCTGGTGCCCCAGACCAGAGCGGCTCTGGTGCCCCAGACCAGAGCGGCTCTGGTGCCCCAGACCAGAGCGGCTCTGGTGCCCCAGACCAGAGCGGCTCTGGTGCCCCAGACCAGAGCGGCTCTGGTGCCCCAGACCAGAGCGGCTCTGGTGCCCCAGACCAGAGCGGCTCTGGTGCCCCAGACCAGAGCGGCTCTGGTGCCCCAGACCAGAGCGGCTCTGGTGCCCCAGACCAGAGCGGCTCTGGTGCCCCAGACCAGAGCGGCTCTGGTGCCCCAGACCAGAGCGGCTCTGGTGCCCCAGACCAGAGCGGCTCTGGTGCCCCAGACCAGAGCGGCTCTGGTGCCCCAGACCAGAGCGGCTCTGGTGCCCCAGACCAGAGCGGCTCTGGTGCCCCAGACCAGAGCGGCTCTGGTGCCCCAGACCAGAGCGGCTCTGGTGCCCCAGACCAGAGCGGCTCTGGTGCCCCAGACCAGAGCGGCTCTGGTGCCCCAGACCAGAGCGGCTCTGGTGCCCCAGACCAGAGCGGCTCTGGTGCCCCAGACCAGAGCGGCTCTGGTGCCCCAGACCAGAGCGGCTCTGGTGCCCCAGACCAGAGCGGCTCTGGTGCCCCAGACCAGAGCGGCTCTGGTGCCCCAGACCAGAGCGGCTCTGGTGCCCCAGACCAGAGCGGCTCTGGTGCCCCAGACCAGAGCGGCTCTGGTGCCCCAGACCAGAGCGGCTCTGGTGCCCCAGACCAGAGCGGCTCTGGTGCCCCAGACCAGAGCGGCTCTGGTGCCCCAGACCAGAGCGGCTCTGGTGCCCCAGACCAGAGCGGCTCTGGTGCCCCAGACCAGAGCGGCTCTGGTGCCCCAGACCAGAGCGGCTCTGGTGCCCCAGACCAGAGCGGCTCTGGTGCCCCAGACCAGAGCGGCTCTGGTGCCCCAGACCAGAGCGGCTCTGGTGCCCCAGACCAGAGCGGCTCTGGTGCCCCAGACCAGAGCGGCTCTGGTGCCCCAGACCAGAGCGGCTCTGGTGCCCCAGACCAGAGCGGCTCTGGTGCCCCAGACCAGAGCGGCTCTGGTGCCCCAGACCAGAGCGGCTCTGGTGCCCCAGACCAGAGCGGCTCTGGTGCCCCAGACCAGAGCGGCTCTGGTGCCCCAGACCAGAGCGGCTCTGGTGCCCCAGACCAGAGCGGCTCTGGTGCCCCAGACCAGAGCGGCTCTGGTGCCCCAGACCAGAGCGGCTCTGGTGCCCCAGACCAGAGCGGCTCTGGTGCCCCAGACCAGAGCGGCTCTGGTGCCCCAGACCAGAGCGGCTCTGGTGCCCCAGACCAGAGCGGCTCTGGTGCCCCAGACCAGAGCGGCTCTGGTGCCCCAGACCAGAGCGGCTCTGGTGCCCCAGACCAGAGCGGCTCTGGTGCCCCAGACCAGAGCGGCTCTGGTGCCCCAGACCAGAGCGGCTCTGGTGCCCCAGACCAGAGCGGCTCTGGTGCCCCAGACCAGAGCGGCTCTGGTGCCCCAGACCAGAGCGGCTCTGGTGCCCCAGACCAGAGCGGCTCTGGTGCCCCAGACCAGAGCGGCTCTGGTGCCCCAGACCAGAGCGGCTCTGGTGCCCCAGACCAGAGCGGCTCTGGTGCCCCAGACCAGAGCGGCTCTGGTGCCCCAGACCAGAGCGGCTCTGGTGCCCCAGACCAGAGCGGCTCTGGTGCCCCAGACCAGAGCGGCTCTGGTGCCCCAGACCAGAGCGGCTCTGGTGCCCCAGACCAGAGCGGCTCTGGTGCCCCAGACCAGAGCGGCTCTGGTGCCCCAGACCAGAGCGGCTCTGGTGCCCCAGACCAGAGCGGCTCTGGTGCCCCAGACCAGAGCGGCTCTGGTGCCCCAGACCAGAGCGGCTCTGGTGCCCCAGACCAGAGCGGCTCTGGTGCCCCAGACCAGAGCGGCTCTGGTGCCCCAGACCAGAGCGGCTCTGGTGCCCCAGACCAGAGCGGCTCTGGTGCCCCAGACCAGAGCGGCTCTGGTGCCCCAGACCAGAGCGGCTCTGGTGCCCCAGACCAGAGCGGCTCTGGTGCCCCAGACCAGAGCGGCTCTGGTGCCCCAGACCAGAGCGGCTCTGGTGCCCCAGACCAGAGCGGCTCTGGTGCCCCAGACCAGAGCGGCTCTGGTGCCCCAGACCAGAGCGGCTCTGGTGCCCCAGACCAGAGCGGCTCTGGTGCCCCAGACCAGAGCGGCTCTGGTGCCCCAGACCAGAGCGGCTCTGGTGCCCCAGACCAGAGCGGCTCTGGTGCCCCAGACCAGAGCGGCTCTGGTGCCCCAGACCAGAGCGGCTCTGGTGCCCCAGACCAGAGCGGCTCTGGTGCCCCAGACCAGAGCGGCTCTGGTGCCCCAGACCAGAGCGGCTCTGGTGCCCCAGACCAGAGCGGCTCTGGTGCCCCAGACCAGAGCGGCTCTGGTGCCCCAGACCAGAGCGGCTCTGGTGCCCCAGACCAGAGCGGCTCTGGTGCCCCAGACCAGAGCGGCTCTGGTGCCCCAGACCAGAGCGGCTCTGGTGCCCCAGACCAGAGCGGCTCTGGTGCCCCAGACCAGAGCGGCTCTGGTGCCCCAGACCAGAGCGGCTCTGGTGCCCCAGACCAGAGCGGCTCTGGTGCCCCAGACCAGAGCGGCTCTGGTGCCCCAGACCAGAGCGGCTCTGGTGCCCCAGACCAGAGCGGCTCTGGTGCCCCAGACCAGAGCGGCTCTGGTGCCCCAGACCAGAGCGGCTCTGGTGCCCCAGACCAGAGCGGCTCTGGTGCCCCAGACCAGAGCGGCTCTGGTGCCCCAGACCAGAGCGGCTCTGGTGCCCCAGACCAGAGCGGCTCTGGTGCCCCAGACCAGAGCGGCTCTGGTGCCCCAGACCAGAGCGGCTCTGGTGCCCCAGACCAGAGCGGCTCTGGTGCCCCAGACCAGAGCGGCTCTGGTGCCCCAGACCAGAGCGGCTCTGGTGCCCCAGACCAGAGCGGCTCTGGTGCCCCAGACCAGAGCGGCTCTGGTGCCCCAGACCAGAGCGGCTCTGGTGCCCCAGACCAGAGCGGCTCTGGTGCCCCAGACCAGAGCGGCTCTGGTGCCCCAGACCAGAGCGGCTCTGGTGCCCCAGACCAGAGCGGCTCTGGTGCCCCAGACCAGAGCGGCTCTGGTGCCCCAGACCAGAGCGGCTCTGGTGCCCCAGACCAGAGCGGCTCTGGTGCCCCAGACCAGAGCGGCTCTGGTGCCCCAGACCAGAGCGGCTCTGGTGCCCCAGACCAGAGCGGCTCTGGTGCCCCAGACCAGAGCGGCTCTGGTGCCCCAGACCAGAGCGGCTCTGGTGCCCCAGACCAGAGCGGCTCTGGTGCCCCAGACCAGAGCGGCTCTGGTGCCCCAGACCAGAGCGGCTCTGGTGCCCCAGACCAGAGCGGCTCTGGTGCCCCAGACCAGAGCGGCTCTGGTGCCCCAGACCAGAGCGGCTCTGGTGCCCCAGACCAGAGCGGCTCTGGTGCCCCAGACCAGAGCGGCTCTGGTGCCCCAGACCAGAGCGGCTCTGGTGCCCCAGACCAGAGCGGCTCTGGTGCCCCAGACCAGAGCGGCTCTGGTGCCCCAGACCAGAGCGGCTCTGGTGCCCCAGACCAGAGCGGCTCTGGTGCCCCAGACCAGAGCGGCTCTGGTGCCCCAGACCAGAGCGGCTCTGGTGCCCCAGACCAGAGCGGCTCTGGTGCCCCAGACCAGAGCGGCTCTGGTGCCCCAGACCAGAGCGGCTCTGGTGCCCCAGACCAGAGCGGCTCTGGTGCCCCAGACCAGAGCGGCTCTGGTGCCCCAGACCAGAGCGGCTCTGGTGCCCCAGACCAGAGCGGCTCTGGTGCCCCAGACCAGAGCGGCTCTGGTGCCCCAGACCAGAGCGGCTCTGGTGCCCCAGACCAGAGCGGCTCTGGTGCCCCAGACCAGAGCGGCTCTGGTGCCCCAGACCAGAGCGGCTCTGGTGCCCCAGACCAGAGCGGCTCTGGTGCCCCAGACCAGAGCGGCTCTGGTGCCCCAGACCAGAGCGGCTCTGGTGCCCCAGACCAGAGCGGCTCTGGTGCCCCAGACCAGAGCGGCTCTGGTGCCCCAGACCAGAGCGGCTCTGGTGCCCCAGACCAGAGCGGCTCTGGTGCCCCAGACCAGAGCGGCTCTGGTGCCCCAGACCAGAGCGGCTCTGGTGCCCCAGACCAGAGCGGCTCTGGTGCCCCAGACCAGAGCGGCTCTGGTGCCCCAGACCAGAGCGGCTCTGGTGCCCCAGACCAGAGCGGCTCTGGTGCCCCAGACCAGAGCGGCTCTGGTGCCCCAGACCAGAGCGGCTCTGGTGCCCCAGACCAGAGCGGCTCTGGTGCCCCAGACCAGAGCGGCTCTGGTGCCCCAGACCAGAGCGGCTCTGGTGCCCCAGACCAGAGCGGCTCTGGTGCCCCAGACCAGAGCGGCTCTGGCGCCCCAGACCAGAGCGGCTCTGGCGCCCCAGACCAGAGCGGCTCTGGCGCCCCAGACCAGAGCGGCTCTGGCGCCCCAGACCAGAGCGGCTCTGGCGCCCCAGACCAGAGCGGCTCTGGCGCCCCAGACCAGAGCGGCTCTGGCGCCCCAGACCAGAGCGGCTCTGGCGCCCCAGACCAGAGCGGCTCTGGCGCCCCAGACCAGAGCGGCTCTGGTTCTGTCAGGAACACGATTCTTAAGAACAGTCAACTCTTTCTTTAGCTTTGAGGATGCTGAAATGGTCCAGGGCTTGAAAAGCACCGCTTCTTAGCCTGTCTTTAAAAATAGTTGCTTAGGTCTAAGTGTGCTTTTCCTTTCTGTTACGTGAACACCCACAGAGACTCATCTTCCCTTTTCAGTTGACTTTGGTGCTGCCTAGTCTGAAGATTTTTAGTACTCAGTCACGTAGCCCAGACTCATATTTTGAGAGGGATTGCACTCCCCTTACATTATGTGGGCATCCCATTTTCCTGGGTCAAGGGTGAGTGGTGTAAGGCACTTATAAATCATTGCAGATTGTGGTTGTTGTCAATTGCCATGTAAGTTAAGGCCATGCAAGTATCTTCTACTGTTTCGTCTTTCCTTTCAGTTGTTGTCTGATTACTGCTCAGTATTACGTATTCGGTGAAATGTCCTAAAAAAAATTACTTTTTAATTTTAACAACTTTTGTTTGTTCTTTCTCTAGCTCTGCCAGTAGCTGACAAGGTAGAAAGATGTGCTTTTCTCTTTCATTCTCGTGAAGTTAGAGGCAGTGCCAACTTAAACTGTGACTCAGGCTCTGCAATGGTGCAAGTCTATCTTACTACTTCAAATTCTGCATTGCAACCTGAGTTTCCATTAATTAACTTTCAAGGATTCAACGAATTTAAACCTTTTGGACAATTACACTTATTTGAAAACATTTCTACGGGTTTAGTTTCTTCATTTACATTTCTTTGCTATGTCCATCTCATTCAAAGCAGTCAGGACTGGTTTGCTTCTCTCTTCTCTGGAGATTTGCACTAGGGATCATTGTTAGAATCAGAATCCTGATCTAAGAGTAGGATGAAAGATGTTGCACTCCAAGTTGGAAATTGAAGAGGAACATATTCATGTATGTGTAAGAATTGTACTCAAACAGCTGATCACACCTTTTCTTACACCTTTACAGATGCTTACACTTTTTGAGGGAAAACTTTAAACCTGAGAAGCAAGAGGTGGTTTTTACGTTTCCCTTGGGGATAGTGTACTCTTCTGTATTTTGCTTCTATACAAACAGTTCAAAATTTTAAAGTGATGTTGTCTGTCATACAACCAAGCAACCTTGCATGGCATTACATGTCCGTCCCCCTCCCCACTGCCCTCCCCCCCCCCCGCAAAAAAAAAAAAATAGATCAAGCCCTGAATGCAAGAGCAGAAGAGCATACAAGTAAATAATGCCAACATGTAAAACTAACTTGTAAATACCTTACTTGGTGGCAGGTTTTTTGGCCCTTTGTGGGGCTTAACTGTTCTTCAGTGAGAAGAATGTCTTCTGGTGTGAACTGAAATTATACCTCTATGCCACACTGTCTCTTTTTTGGGGGGGAGTGGAGGGCATAATTCCTTGTGGACGCCTGAAGGAGTTGCAAAATAATAAAATTTAGGTGAAGGAAAAGTTCCTTCTCTTAATTTTTTTGTTGTTTTTTCTTTTCCATACGGTCTTAAAATGAAGGTCACATGTTCTGGCCTTTGGCAGATTGCAAGCATTACAATCTGTACGAAGGAAGTGTGTCCTCTTCCCTACAGGCCTGCATCTGGGCTGTGGAGAAACCTTTGGAAGAGGTCCACCAACTTAAAGAGAGTTGATGTTCCTCGCCACCTGTACAAACCAGTGTCTCAGCTGTCAGGGGTAAGCGTCCTTCTGTGCAAGGAAGATGACAGAGGGGGTACACACACCGTGCCACCCTATGGTTTTACCTACGTGACCGTGGAGAGGACATTAGAAAAAGGGATGGAAAATGGACCAGGACACTACAGGAACAGTAACGTGAGTTGCAAGGGAAAAATAAAAAGGGAAAAAGGGGTTCTCTGAGAAGCTTGGTGCTCCAACTTCCAGTGGGTGGTGCTCGGTCCCCCTTTAGTGGTTTCTAGTTCATCTAACAATATCCAGAATGTGAGAGTATGAATCTGAATCAAAGAACGAGATTAGGGATAAATATGTTAGAACCCTTGATCTGCTAACCTCAGCAGTGACTGGCTAAATTCCTACTTCTGAGATTAAAGGAATCCTTGCAGTGGAACAACTACAGAATAAACAGCTTACTGACATGTTAGGTAAGATCTACCTGAGTTTTGGATTCCATTTACTTTCTGTAGGGAAAATATGTTTCTGTTGGCTTATTCCTTGTTCTGTCTGTGCTCCCTAGGTATATGCCTACCTCTCTTGGTATTTCTCAGTCCTAAAATGTTAAAAACAGAAAGGAGGGGAGAGGTGTACCTTACCCCTCTGCAAGCTCCTAGTTATGCTTGGACCTCCATGATTACTGGCCTTTTATTTCTAATTGTGTTGCTAGAGGTGCACTTTCAGGTGCAGACTTTTGGCCCATGAGACTGGTGGGAGTTTCAGTAAGCCCCTGGAGTCAATGCTAGAGTTTGTGGTAGCTTAGGTGTATTCTTCCCCCTGGACCCTTCGCAGTGAGAGGTTCGCATTTTCTATTTACCGTCCTCAAAGACAATGTAAGACCCACAGGCTGGGCAAAATAATTTCTTGTATTTGCCTATTTTGTTCCTAAGACACAGTCTAGTATCAGTGGAAAATTGTGATTTCCTACAAATACCTTCTCTCAGTTTGTCCTGGGTGGTTTCGTAGTTTTTTTGCCAACATCTTTTTAACCTTTTTTGACCTCTTTGTCTTACTCTGGCAATGAAATTGTATCCTGCTTAGGTAGGATTTAGTCCTTTTTATTAAATTGGCTCTTACGCTTTTCCTTTTTCTAAGTTTCTGCTGAAGGTCTTTTCCCCACTTCAGATTGACACCTCATCTCAAACGCACTGGTTTTCCCTTTGTTTAGGGTTAGTCAAAATCAGTTGTCCTGCCAATCAGTGGTGCAGAAATATTCACTGCTGATGGCTCTCAATTACTCTGTCACAGCTTGCTGAGCACAATCTATGCGATGTCAGGCTGCTGTTACTAAAAGTGCCCTCTGAAAGTTACTTTCAAAAGAAGGTTGAGCTATCACAGGGCATTGACATTCCCAATAAGGGACTCGGCTGTTGACACCGATACATCCCCAAATCCATTTAATTTATCATGATCTGTAGGGCTCGGGTTGCGCTAATCAGAACATACTAGCATCTGAATACTTGCATAATTATTTACAGATACATTAATTCTATTTAAGCAGTAAAACACTGCAATTATGCAGTCAGTACTAACATAGATGTCCTTATAGAAGAAACCCAAAATATCCTTACCAGAAGATTAGAGGCTGGTGTATATCATGGAGGAAGCCCTTCACTGACTAGGGTGAAAGAAGAACAGGAGAAAGCAATGCATTTTATCAGGTAAATCTATATACACCAGAAATTGGTATGAGTCTGCAGTGAGGCCAGTATTTCCTTCAAGACCCTTAAAATGAGGCTGCTAAATCCATAATTACTAGCTCGCCTAATTTGAAGGAATTCTATGTTGTCTCTGAGAACTGAAACACTTATTTAGATGTGTAGATAAAAAGTAAGATGCGTAACTGAAGGGGCAACTCTGGAAGTACTGGTTTAGTTTGGGTCTTAAAGCTGAGTAATGCTAAATGCTTTGTGTAAGTTGCGAAGCATCTTCAAATTACTCTGAAATCAGTAAGAGCTTAGGATATTCTGATTTATGGGGTCAGAGCTCTGATGGAGTAAAGGATCAATGTTGGAAGATGATCTCCAGCTGACTGTGATAGGTATTTCAGATGTGAATATCTGTGGGATTTGGCACTTAATAAAATTACTAATGCGACTAGGTGTTGCTTGTACTTTTACTGGTATAAACTTTTGCTGTGGGAGGATGCGTTGGTGCAGAACTACTGCAGTGAGCTCTCTGCCAGCACTGCGTACTCTGCCTGCTGATGGTGCTGCTTCACAGGTAACGTGGCTTTGTTTTTTTCCTAAAAGCGTAGGCTTTTAAGAGAGTTATCACTAGATTTATTCATGTCCTTAGCTATAGTAACCCCCTAATATTTTCACACACATGTTTATCCAAATATACATGCCTAATATTACATGTGCATCTCTTCATTTCCTTTTTCTAATTTGAGTCAAAACTAATTGCGAATGGCAGCTTATCCTCCTTTGCAGCATTGGCCCTGTGCAGATTTATGCAGTCTATTTGCTCTGTATTTTCAAACCAGTAAGCCTATCAGGAACACAAGGTGGCAACTACATCCATAGCATTTCACTTAATGCCATGCTGATGACTTGTGCTCGCTGGAAGCAATGAAAGCTCTTTTGAGAGCAACACAAGGTGCCTGGACCTGTCCAGCCCATCCATTCTTTCATTTCCAAGCACTTTGGTTTTAGACATTTGCAGACACAAATAATATCAGCAAGAAGGTGGAAACAGTTGGGGTGTAGCGTGTGGTGCATATCTAGTGCCTAATGGAGTCCGGAGAGCACTCCAGGCAACAGCCTGTGGCTCTACCACCGTACTGCTGAGGTGCTGCTGGCTCTTGGTGTCAGCCAGATGGTTCAGTGATGGTCTTTTCCTTCAACAAGCACAGCTTGCTTGCTGTTTTTAATATATACTTCCCTTGTGGTATTGAATCTGCACTGTTTTTGGTAGCCAGCAGTTGGTTTTTGTTTGCTTTGTTGTTGGTTGGTTGGGTTTGGTTTGGTATTTTTATTTTTTCTTGGAAAAAGACTTTTGCTCCATGTATGCTTTTTGCCTCACAGCCAATCTGCTGCGATGTGCCTCAGGCAGAGGTATGCTTGGGTCTCATGCAAGAATTTGAGTTGATGCTAAGTGCTTAGCCTTTTTTTATGTTTTATATCTGTGCAGCTAGCTTCTATTTGTAACTTATAGCTGAGGTATGAACATATTGCCTGAGGCTCCAAAGAAGTATTGTGTGTTTGCTCCAGGTGTTCTCAGTTATTAGATTTCTCCAGGCCAGGGTCTGTTTTCTAGTCTTTAGGCATAGAAGCATTCCATAACACCTCCATATGGCTAACCTGTCTTACCCTGCAGACCAGGGAGCTGTGTCCAAGCCACTGGCCAGACATGACCACTGGCTTGCACTGACCTCCAAACCTTGCCCATGCAGTGCTGGCTGGCGTATCCCAAGACTCGAGGTCATGCTAGCAGTATGGCACTGTGAATGACTGTACCCCTGGGTTCACGTTCCAGCTCTGATTAGTTTATTTGTACAGGTGCAACTCTCATGGAGTTCTGAAGAGGTTGAGATCAGCTGAGATTTGGGGGAGAATAGCTCACTGGCTTTTATTTTGCAGAAACTTGAGAAAGTATTGTTCAGTCTTCAGTGGAAGGTGGTATATATAGGTTGTGCATCTTGCTTTTGTTCTAGCATGTTGTATTTCAGGGCAACTGGTCTGGATTTGGAGCAGTGGCTACACATAATCACACAGCAAATATATATATATATATTTGCTAATTTAATCAGATTAATGTGAGAAGAATTAATACTTCCGTTGAATACTGCTGAAATATTTTTCTCATGCATTTAATGAGAATATTAAACAGGCTTATAGAACACATCCAAAAAAGAAAAATTAAGTAATGAATTGTAAAAAGCAGTGGGATATGGGGAGCTCATTTTTTATCTTACTGCTGTTGTGAGCTTTCATGTTTTGCTGTTGAAGTGCTGAACTCCATTACAGAGGGAAAAACATGAGGTCATGGCTGCCTCCTGTAGCTCCTGTTGCCTTTCAAGTGATGGCCAGATGGTGGCTGTAGGTCATGAAGTGAACTGAAGCAAGAAACTATTAAATAATTTGTCATCATATCAAAAACGAACTAAACAGCTGAATCATGGTCATATAAGTGTGCTCTGTTTGGGGCTACATAAAGATTTATTCTCTTCAGCTTCTTCTGAGTTTTTAAGTGCACTTCATACATTGGGTATGAAGAAAAAAAACGCCTTCTGGGTGCTGATCTCTCACATTTAACTCTTGTAGTTCGCTTACCTGTAAGTAAAGTACTTACCTCCCCCATGGCTGTTCTCATTTGTGGGAGTGCCTGGGCTGCTGGAAGTACAGCTCAGTGCCCAGCCTTGCATGATGGAGCACTTCATAGCTACGGTGCCAGGGAACAGGCTGTGCCTTCTGTAGGTCTGGCTTAGTTTAGCTTTTCCTGTACACAGAAAACATGTTTGAAAGCCTCTAAGTTCATAGTCATTGAATTGTCAGAAAATTTCCATTATAATTGCTTCTGTCTGCACAACAGAAAAATTTGCAGCTGGATGTGTATGTGAGTGCTCCAAGTGATGAAGGACCTGAGTTTTGAGAAGTGCTTATTCACAATATAATATTGCCACTCTCAGCAATAGGCGTTTATTTGTGTCATGCCCAAGCCCTCCAAAATTCATGCCCAAAGAAAGAGCATCCAGAGGCAGTCCTTTGTTACAGTCTTTATGACAGCTTCATACTCTGTTTACCCTCTGACGGAACACGAATGGACCAGCTGAAGTCTGCTGGGAGCCAGGACCTGACTCACCCTTTGGAATACAATAAGGAGCAAGTTCACACACTGCAGAAGGAAAAAGTTATGCATAGCAAATTCAAAGGAACAGCTAGAGTCACTGGAGAAAGCGTGAAATTAGAGGAAACACAAGTAAGCTGTCTTCTGTGAAATAAATATGCTGTTCTCTTCAATGAATATCTTTCTGTGCAGGCATCTTATGGTAATACCTGAATCCTTCCATTTGTCACAGGTGGATGATTATTCATGCTACTTCTGGAAGATGGTTGTGTGTACAGTAAAGATATTTTTGTGATAACAGAACATTGCTTTGGTTTGTGTTTTAAATGTACATCCTGCTATCTTTATATAAGAGAAAAAATATGTTGAAGTGCACAATCTATTTTGTACAGAAGGGAGCAAGGTCCCTCTGTTCCTTGTACTTCTTTCTTTACACTGGCTTTTACAGCTCTGAGCTGACTCCTGAAATTTTTCTGTCTTCTGCCATAGCGTACTTTACATCTTTTTGATATCAAATGTCATAGTGACAGTGGCCATTACTCTCCATTCTCACCCCCAAGCTGAATTTTTTTTTCATTTAAAAAAAAAAAAGACAAACTATTCTGACCTTTGGTTTTGAGGTGCTTTGTTGATACCTCATAGGGTATCTAACAATCTAATCTGTGTGATCACATACCTGATTAATTTATTGTGGTTTCTTCTAAATTCCTTTAGGGGAATTCCATCTGCTTCAATCCTCTATTTCATCTTCCTAAGTGAAAAGTAATCTCTGAATATCAGTGGCTACTGGCCCTAGCAAAAACAGCTATATATAATACGACTTTAAGTCATTTTCTAGAAGAATCACTGATAAAGAGAAGAAAAAGATGGTGAGCCCTGTGAGACAGTGATAAAGGAAATGGGGGCTCCTAAAAGCAATATCTGTATAGGATAAAACAGTAGGCAATGATCATGCTCAGAAATGTCTGGAACTATGTTCTGCTGCAAAAGAATATCTAAACCAAAGTGAAGGATATCTAAACAAACTAATGCACTTGACAGGAAATAGAAAATTTCAGTGATTTTTCTTGACTAGGAAAGTTTCTGAACAGCAAGAAATCCACCCCAAAATGCATCACATTTCATCACTTCCATGTGTCTGAACTCAGCTGAATATCCCCTGCTGTTTGTAAGGACCATTTAACCAATCATGTGACCTTGCCATGACACGAAGTTCTGATGAACTGCTATTCTTACCATTAAAACACACTTTGCCTTTTTTTTTGGAAACATAGACATTTAATGGTGTTTCTTTGCATCATTAATTTGCATCTCCTGATTTTCCTTCACACAACAAGGACCTCTCACTGTTACCTTTGTAAGAGTTTGCTTTTTTTCTAAATATAGGAGTTCGCAATTTTTTTTAAGATTTTTTTCAAATGTGGTGTTTTTATATTGCAGACCTTTGAGCAGAACAAAAGACTCCATGGTTCCTTCTGCATGTGTAAGGTGGGAATGCCTAGTCTCGAGCAGGCAATGACATGACACACTTTTTTTCCTTCTGGTAGATATTAAAGCAGTAGATTGCGGGGACTGCAGGAGGAGCTCAGGAGAAATGAGACCTGCTGGAACACTGCCTATGGCAAGCTAAGAGACCAGGCTGAAATGCTGACTAGACAGAACATGGAGCTTCGAGATAAGCACAGAGTTTCAGAACATCAGAGGCTGAAAGCAGAAACAAAATGAGCTGTGAATCTTGTGGACAGAAGACCGGAGTCTCCGGTACTGAAAGACACTGTGTGTTTAATACTATCTGAATAATTTAGGTTTAGCTTTTCTTTTGGGCAGGCATGCATGAATACTGTCACTCCACTCCTGCCATGCTTAGCCTGAAGGGGAGAAAAATCAGGTCTGTATTAAGCCATGTTTAAACACATTCTTTGCATGGTCCTCTTCCATTTGGACTTAGCCATGAGGTGGGTACCTCTACAAGGCAATTCCAGTAGCCTGTCTCACACTTGCATAAGGGCAGATGGTGCCTGTCTCCCTCGTCTAACTATGGAGGGAATCTAGGTAACTAATGTACATTCAGCACGTAACTCAGACAACTGATGTCTCCTAAAATTAATTTTAATTTTCATGTATGTCACTTACCTTTTTATAAAACAGTTTTTTAACCAGATGCAGGCTGGTTTCTAGCAATAAATATGGTGGGACCTTTTAGTAAACCTTATTTCAGTTATTACTTAGTGCAGTAAACTTTCTAGGAAGAGAACACTGTCAGTGGCCTGCCCTGCAAAAGCACAAATTGGACTCTTGATTGGAAGTTACACTGGGCTGGAGCAGGAAAGACAATCAAGGTAGAAAACGTAACTGGCTAGTATAAATGTCTCTGTTCATCTCCTGAAATCAAAGATATTTAATCATTTTAACAGATTCTATTGTCCTTTCCTGTTAATATCTCATTTGTTTAATATACCTGTAGGGTTACTTGTTACCTTACTATGTAACTTCATTTCAGGGATTTAAAAGAAGGGAGAAGAATCCCATTATCCCCCCCCCCCCCCCCAGGAGACAAACATTTAGTTTCCCCAAGACTTGCTCAGACAAGAATCCAAAACACAGAGGTCTGGTTTGAGTGGACCATTTCATTTCCCTGTGTATTCAAGAGAAAAAATATGTGCCTTTAACGAGGGATTAATTTCATCCTATGTGAGTTGAGGTGACTGGAACAGATAATTATCTTCTAAATAGTGCAGTGGTAAGATGAAACCTATTTTTCCACAGACAGCCTGCACCTAGGAGAAAATCAAGTTTAGCCCTTTAATCCTAGGTATTTCCCTAATTTGCAAACCTAATTTCTAGTAATGTATCTTTAAAAGATGTTAGGCACAGCAATTAGTCTGTCCCTTGCTTGATGGAGTGAAGACGTTTTGGTCTCTCTTTTTATTTGATTTTAACGCACTCATTAGTGAGATTTTCCACCTAACACTATTAAGTTCCTTTGAAAATGCCATTTCAAGTCATGTTTCACTTTATTTTTAATTTTCTCAAACATACGTGTTAGTATGACTCATTCTTTTACAGATAATGAGGGTCAGGAAAAAAAAAAAGATCAGTCGTGCCGAATGAAAAGATTTTAAAGTTGCAATAAAAGTAAGGATAAGAAAAAGCTATTTGACTTCTGTTGCTAGCCAGAATCCTATATCATTTCTACTGCTTTGGCGCATTTGATATTGTAGAACTACTGCTCAAACCTCTGAAGATTTTTGTCGTGTGAGAGTAATATTAGGATGCTGTACATAAAGATGCTAGGATGCTATATATAAGGATTGTTGTATCCGATGTTGGGGAGTTTCAGTCCTTAGCAGAATGAAACGTGGAATTTCATTCATCGTGCTGAAATATGTATGGTTTAGGTATCAATCCTGAGCCATGCTGGTCCTGGGATTTTCATACTGAGAGACTAGCACTCCGCATTTGTAAGTTACCTACTGCTCAGGTATAGCTGAGTAATGGCTATCATTGAACATAGATTACGTTGTTTTTATTAAAACAGAAAACCTGTTGGTTTGAGAGTTATTTGATTGTACTAGCTGTGACTTGAGCTTAAAATTATATGTATAACAAATTCTCTGTTAGGTTGCAGAAGCTATTCTGCGAGAGTCAGCATCTTCATCCAAACAAGAAGATCACGGAGAGATAAACACAAGAGCCCCATCATCTCGCATGTGGGGACAAAGGTAGCTTTGCAGAAACACTCGTTCAGAGATGTAAATAGCAAACTATTCATTTCTACTGCCAGTAGGCACATTTCCACAGCTTCAAGTATTTATTTAAGGCAATGTTCTTTGGAATCAAAATTTGAAAGTGTCTGTATATGCATGTTTGGGTTTTCTTGTAGTGGTCTTGTGCTGTGATTCAGCATGACTTTGCTTCTGGTCTTGCAGTAGCAAGAGGCAAGTCTTGTTTTTCCGTTTCCAGATCTACTTGAATTGCCTGTTGTTTATGGATATGCTTTGAATTCATTGTACCTGCTACTTCAGAGATTGCTTTTACAGAGAACTGCAATACCTTGCCTTGACAAATCATAACTCCAGTATTTTGTCAGTTAAGTCCTTGACAATGAGGACCAGCGGCTTTCTGCCCGATAAAATCAGTGGGAAAATCACTAGTTTTTTCAAGCTGTGACAAGTTAACTCAGTATGTCAAGTGAAATTCTTGTTTCTGGTTGATATTTATGACTCCTCTTCCATAGCCAGCTTACAACATTGCTTAACACATCGTAATGTTTAGAGTATATAGATATCTACATATCTCACATTTTTCTTTTTCTTGGCTTCATATTTCATGCATTTCATTATGGGCATCTTGATTATTACAAGTCTTCCTTCTTCCTTTTGTTAACATTCAGCTGAAATCTGTGCTTTGTTCAAGTGAACACTTTCTCTGACTTCCCTCATATTTATTGGAAATTAGTCTTCTGCTTCCATTGGATAGAGCAAAAATTATCTCAGATCAGCCGATGCACTGCTCTCTCTACCTATTTATGGACAGAAATGAAATTTAAAATATGTCAGGTGAGAAAGGAGGCAACTATTCCACTCTAGTGATAATGAGAGTGTGTGGCTTGAAAGTCACCAGACAGACCAGGCTTTAGTGAATCCCGCATGGTACCAGATATGAAAAGATTCATGATGTATGAATCATGAGAACACTTTTAAGCTGAGTATGCTTAAGTGGGCAGAATCAGTTGTGTGAAATAGTAACTTCAGATATGATGCTGACATTAAGTGTCTGCCTTTAAGGCTGGCCCTATTTCTAAATAATATATGCTACTTATAAGTCACAAGTTGGAGAGTTTAACTGTAGGAAAATGTCTTATTTGTTCTGTACTGATGATGGATCTTCCCAGCCCCTTCTACAGCCAGGATCTCTCCATTGCCTAGTGCTGCAGTGGGCAGTTATAAACCAGCCAAGTGCTGTAGGATAGACTATCTGCAGCTAAGGTGGGCAATAAAGTCAAAAAGCTTTGGTAGCTTTCCCTAGAAGCTTTCAAAGTATGAAAGTATATTTCATCTGAACATCTCAAGCACTCTTGCGAAATGAGTTAAATCCTGAAATGTTTATTTTATACAGGGACTCACTGTGATCTATTGAGTTAGTTTCTCTCCTGTGGCACTCAGCCATGTGCAAAAAGAAAACGGGGCTTCAAATGGGGAGAATGGGGAAGCTGAGGACAGCAGACTCCTGGGCTTGTCATTATCTGGGCTTTCACCATCCAACCAGCATTGGATCCAATCCAACTGGAATCCAGCACAAGCATGAGCTAGACTGGTGGGCATACTGCCCAGACATCCTGAGTGAACTCTGAAATGTCTGACAGAGACACGTGTTCTCTTTCTGATCTGATGGCAGAGGAAGGCCTTGCAGTGAACTATGTGAATGAAGAATTGGAGGCTCAGGGAAATGGATGGAGCATTAAACAGGAGCCCCAAATCTATGGCATAGTGATAGATCTGAACATGGTGACTGCTGTCTTGTTAGCAGATGGATGTTTTCAATGAGAGATCCTGTAAATTTGGACAGCTCTAAACAGCTCTAAATTTTGGATATAGATGAAACAAACATTCATGCTGTTTTTCTGTGTAGAATTGAGATACCGTGCATGAGAGAAAAACAAAATAGATGGGATCACCCTGACTAACTGAAGCAGAGATATATGCCACAGAGACGTGTGGCAAGCTTTGTAAGATACTTAAGGAGAATCCCCTAGCTAGGGATAGTGAGTTTCCTCAGATGTAACCAAAAAGGCAAAACAACACTTAACATCTGATGTATTTCTGTCAAAGCTAATAGAATTTAAGGATATGTATAGAAATGTTTGGGGAGCAAGTCTGAATAATGACTGGTACAGGTTAAAGAACCAGATTTTGGGAGGGCATGATATTATGAAAAAAAAAAAACATATCTGAGAGAAGTATGCCACTTGCTCTACATCTCTGAAAAAGGTATATTCTGTTTGCCTATAATTCTTTTACTAACAATGAATCCTGTTTGTACTGTAGTGTGATCTAATTGGTGAGGAAATGGCCACTTCAAGCCAATCAAGCCAAACTTCAGAGAGACAAGAAAAATGTCCATTTTAACTGCATGTCATTAATGATTCTTTCAGAATGAGGCTTGAATGATGTATAGGTTGGCTAAAATGGTGAACACTTGGAATTCTCTCCGAATTTCTGAATGCATCACATTAAAAATTTGGCAGAAACAAGTTGCTAGTTTCCTGCCAGACACGCAGCTATAGGTGAACGTTAGTGACTTCAAAGAGAAAGCAGTTATTCATTTGTACAGGGGAGAGTTTTACTGAAAGGTGTACCAATATCACTTTTTAAAGGTCCTGTTGGAAAAGTGTCAACTAAGGTCTAATGTTCTTACTTCCAATCCTACTAGATGAACTTGCTGTCTAATTTTGTCATGGATTTTGATGACCTTTGAACATATTAATTCCTTGTCTATGAATATTCTTCCTGAGAACTGACTAATTATGAGGCAGGGAAGTATGACTTCTGAGAACATGTAGACAGCCTTTTGTAGCTTTTGAGTTTTCACTGCTTTATTCATGAGGATTTGTTGATTTCTCACACTTTTTTGATCTGTTAGTCAAGGTCTGGGAATGAAAATTCCACACGACACAAATTGTGATATTTGGAGGTTATGGAAGATCTTTCTTTATGGGATTTGACAGTGAGAGCTTCCTGGGACAATTTGGTTTGTATCACAGAATTATAGGTATTGCCATCTTGAGGGAAAAACTCATTAGAAAATTTAAAGGATTACTGTTGTGCATGGGGATCCAGGAGAACATCATATTTTTAAAGTTTGTCTTCTGTACAACGACCCTGAGTAACAGCATCTCCTGCTCTCTGCTGCCTTCCTCACAGCATAGATGTACAGGACTAGAACAAAGCTCCGGAGGTCACCTGGTCCTTCCTTTTGCTGACAGCAGGATCAGTGTCACTGACAGTTATTTAATCTGTGCTTCACCAGCTCCCATGAGAATGATCCAAAATGAGCTGGCATCTTCTGCTGCCTAGCTATTCTTTAAGTTAGAAAATTCATAGCTAAACTCCCATTTCCTTTGTTGTCACAGCTGATTAATTTTCATTCTGTTTTCAATGGAAATAGGAAATAACCGATGTATTTTGTGCATGCTGGAGGGCTGTTTCCTTCTTCAGTCCCTGCAAACTGTTTGTATCATTTACTGGTGATCCCTGTGTTTAAAAAGAAGAAAAATGACATTACTTATTTAGATAATTTGATGATTTTTCTTGTGAAAAGTGGTGGAGTTGAGAGACTCTTTACGAAGAAACTGATCACAAGTACTTGTCTCTTAAAAAGTGTAAAGCTGAATTGCAGTGGTTGCTTGAGTTATGGTGATTGTTATGATTTATGAAATGTTCTCTGAGACTGACATCCGGCTTTATGAGAAAGACCACAGGTAACTCACTAAGCCTGTCCTGATTCCTCTGACGTTCTTGTTTTAAAAACAGGTATGCTAGTGTATAACTTAAAAATTTGCAATCTATCCTATGCATAAAAAAAAAAAAGACATCAATAGTTTTTACAATGACATACATAGCAATGTGGAGTACTTTTACTAACACTGTTCTGAATAGAAGCTCTCTCTACAGAACTGGTTGTTGTTCAGATACATAGTGTACAAAACTCACCGTGTTCATGGAAATCTCTTTTCCTTCTCTCTGACTTCATCTTACTCATTCACTTCTGCAGTCCAATAGTTCATCCTACTTCATGAGCTCGTTAGTTCTGTAAGTTTAAAAACAGTGAGCAAATGCTGCTCTTATATTTTAAGCTAGAGTCTTTGTCCCTTGGCTAAGGAACATCATCCATTGCATTGCATCAGTAATTGTTTGATTTCTGAACAAAGGACACTTTTAAGTAGTTCATGAGGCTTTGTATTCTAAAATAGACTTCCTAGACAACTCTGTGTTAAAATCTTGCCATAAAGTATTTTCTATTTACCACTCTTATGAAGGTAGTTCTTTTAAAGCTCCAATTACTGTAGTCTTTCTATAATACACCACAGCAAAGCAAAGAAAAAAACTGCTGCCACATATTAGTGTCTGGCAGAAGCTGATGAAAATTTGAGCTGCTGTGACCCTGTTGACACTTTCTGATGATGGGTGAGATGATTCAAAACTAACCAGGCAGAAGAAAGCAGCTCATTTTTTGCCTGACTCTACTTACTGAACCAGCTCAGTCCTACTCTTTGGTTCCTGGTGCAGTACAAGGGAGGGGCTGGAAATATGCAGCTGGGGATAGAGGGAGAGGAGTGGGACTTAAGCCATCTGGGCTGAGGTTGGCTTGAGCTGCTGTGAAACTGCACCCTTGGGTTTTCAAGTTCTGTTCAATCTGTAAAAGTTTCAGTCTTAATATTTTTAGCAATAAAATGATGGCTTAGATCTTTCCTTCTTGCAGTCTGCAATTTCTGAATTATATCTCTTCATCAAAAATAGCTTTGAATGTCTTTAGTACTAAAGTCATTTGTCTTGAGCTGAAGGCCCAATCATATTTTGACACTGCCTATTCACTTGTAATTAAAATCATGTTTATATTTGGAGAATTCACGCATATTCACAGAATGTCTGCAAAAACATCTCCGAGTTTAAAATAGAAATCATATTCCTTTAGCAGTGAGTTCTATTCATTCCTGTATCTTTTAGCATTGTTGTCTGAAAGAGCTGATCAGTGGCCTATTTCCTGCTCAGAGCTGTTTTATGCTTGGGGGAAAAGATTTGGCCACTTACAATTCTCCAGCTTTCTGTTGTACAGACAGGTCCTCTTTATTTGTTCTTTCCTTGCACGTATATCCATTAAATTGTAATGTCATTTATTAATATAAATATGGTGAGATCACCATCCACAACAACAAATTTCCTGGATTTTATTGATCCAATAGAGAAAATTTTGCAGCCATCGTGGAAAAATGGACATAGTGACTGTTTTTGGAGAAGGAATTGTATTGTCTCTCTGTTTGCAACTTTGCTAGTGCTACATCCCTTGAACAGTCATTCATGGAGTTGGGCAAATTAAGCTGATGGCAAATGTGTTTTTTCCATGGATTACTTAACACTCATCTTCCCAAGCAGCCACTGTCCAGTGTGTAACATTTCAAATTGAGAGGCCACGTAGGCTAAGTCATTGATTTAGATAACTCTTTGATCACTGTTTGCTTCTTCCCTCATATACATTCTAAACCTCGTGCCCTGTCCACATTTATCTGAATGTTTTTGTGTTTCTGACCATCACCTGCCCACTCCTTTAGTTATTCAATGGCTCAGTACTTTAGAGATTCTTCTGCTATCTGTTCTGATAGGCGCACACATCTTCCCTTGCCATTCCTGGGACTGCTTTAGGAATGTGAACATTGTGACCATACTGTCTGTACTGGCAGGAATCTCTGTGTTAGGCGCAGGACTTTCAAAGGTCTGACTTGAGAGTGCAACCTCAGTTTTCCTGTTATGCCAACATAATGCTTACTTTGCAGGTCTTGGCCCCTGGCAATTGTTCTGTCAATCCAATATCTCTTATGCTGGTTATGCCAGGAATATTTTATGTTTCCTGTGTGATCTGATTTAATGTCTCTGAGAAAAACTGGGGAAGTGATGTTGTGTAATTGGGATCTTCCTAGTCAACTATCTGCTATCGTATGTTTGAAACTCTTGACTTCTCTTTTCCCTTCAGTGGCTTACATCTGTTTTAGGGTCCTATGGGGCTTGCATCAGCCTTGATTGATGGGAAGATAATGAGAGCAAGATTAAAAAGGGTGGCCATCTGGCAAGTAAAAATGAACTCTCACGTAATTTACTGGATCAGCTCAGTCATGGTATCCCAGGGAAGGATATCTTTGTCTGTGATTGGCAGGGTGTTGGACTGAGGGACAGGAGCCTGAAAGCAGCTGTTGGTTTTGCGATGTGCCCTGTGCATTATCATTAACTTGCACCACTGTCCAAGTAGAGAGAACTGTGGGAAGCAAGCTAAGAGCCCAAATAGAGAATTATGTATAAAATATGCATGTGTATACCCACACACACAAATATACATTTTCCTAAAAGTTTAAAAATTTAATGAGCCACCTGCTGTAAAAGGATTTTAATGCTATGTTTATATCAACTTAATGCAAATGTATTTAAATCTTTTAGGCAACAAAAAACTCTGTGCAAAAGGCTGATCCTTTGAGATTTGTAACAAAGGAACATCAAGAAAAGAAACCATCTAACTGCTCCCTTGGCAGAAGCACAGCACCAACTGGCAGGAGAACACCTCACCAGGGAAGAATGACACCTTTTGAATCAGAAAAAAGTAAGTCAGTGGCAAGGTGTATTTAGGCAGCCTCTATTTTCTGTTCACAGTATTGTTCAGAAGGTGGATTGGGATCATATTTCTCACAAAGCTGCTGCCTAGTCTTCTTGCCCTGGTATTGCACTGGTTTTGCCAGAAATGATCTTAGGGACTGCTCATACATTGATTTATTTGCGCACCTTCAGGCCAGAGTGTGGGTGAACAATTTGAAACCTGCCCCCCTTGCCCTCAGAAAATGTTCACGGCACCAGGCCTCAGGGCACTGCAGGGGTGAGTGGCTCCTGGGGCCTAGGGGCTGGGAGCAGCAGGGGCTCCCCATGGGGCCTGGCAGGGCAGGACCCCAGCTGCCTGGGCCCATCCCGCCACCCGAGCCAGGGAGCAGGGCTGGCTGGGGATAGGAGTCAGAGTCAGGCCAGAATCCCAATTGTACAAGTCCATAGTGATGAGGCAGGTCATGCCAGGAAGTCAGCCTGCTGGTCAGGGTAGGGGTTTGTAGTGATGATGTGCATGGCCAGACACGGGCGTGCCTGTGATATATGGTGTGCCTTGTTGTGACATGGCAACCTAATGAGCACCAAGAGCAAGAGCCACAGCTAAAATGCGGCTCCTAAGAGGAGGAGGGAGGGAGCCCTGTCTGGGGCCTCTTCCAGCTTTCACCCAGGCCTTGTTTTTCACAAAAGCCTGAACCAAGACCAAACACGGGCATTGTATCAGTGATCTGGTTTGCGCACAGACAGCTAAACTGCTAAAAAGGAGGAGCACTCTCCGTCTGTGTCACTGATAGCTCCCAAACACAACAGTGTGTCAGAACTTCTCCATGTTATTTCAGGTTGTACGTCAGCCCTCACCTACTGGGAGGAGAACGGATGATAGGAAATCACCTGGAGCTGGCTCATGTCTGAGTATCTTTAAGGGGCCTAGATCATCTTCTTATGTCAAAGGTAAGATCTGTGGGAACTTCCTGTCTGCTTAGAGTCATCTGCAAATGACTTGATCCCCAACCCTTGGCTAGTAGGCAATATGTTGTCACTAAAATTCTCCTGTGACAAGTAAAAAAAAAAAAAAAAAAAAAAAACGTGTATTTGACAAGAGAGGGAGAACAGATTGCACTGTTGTCTGTGATTACATGCTGAATTTGTTGTCCTGGAAGCCCAGAAGGTAGGAGAATGGAGGTGGTCTGCCCTTCTCTTTGGTCCAGGACAAAGCACCTTCAGAGAGGATGGTGCAAGCAAAAACCATCGGTATAACAAGCAATATGTTGCAAGAATCTGAGAGCTAGCATCTTCCAAAAACAGACAAACAAACAAGAAGCCTTCTGTGGTAGGTGTGGAAACATGATTGGCAATTTTCTTATCCTTTCAATGATCCCTTTTACTTTGCTTTTTCCATAGGCAAGCCTTTGTCCATTTCAGGTAGCTCAGGAGACATACCCCTCTCAAATAAGCACAGCAATAACACTTGCAGCTTTGCACTCTGCAGTAACAGTGAAGAAACACTGGTATAACACTAAGAAACTGTATAAAATAATTCACTGTCTGTGATCTTGGTTTTCATATACAGCATGCTAACTCTGATTTAGCTGGCAACAGTACTCTCCTGGCTTTATTTTCTTGCCTCTACCCATGATGAGCAGAGTCTTTAAAATAATATTGCAATCACTTACAAATAACATAGTAGATTTCTTTATCAAGATATTCCTGCATGAACACTTGACATTAATAGATTTATGTTGCTAGTTAACATTTTAATTTTGGCTCGGGAAGAAGAGACTCTTAATCTTAAAAAGACAGAAAAAAATGCTAGAATCTCAGAATGAAGTGGCTTTTGTGACCATACAGAGAAAAAGTGGTATAACTGCTTATGACAACAACGTACCTACAGGCAATTCTGCTTTTCTGGATGATGAAGCAAAGGTTTGACCAACTTACAGTTCTAGCTCTTATATGATCAGCAACTGTTTTCTTTCCATTTGTGAAATCAAATGGAACACAGTAAGAAAATCTTCCATTCCCATTTCCTTCATGTCCACTATAAAATTCAGAACCTTTAATCTGAGACTAATGCTGGGTTATAATCTCCTGGGGAAAAGAAACAAAAACAAAGAAACACCACCACTAACAACAACAAAAACCTACACCTTCTGTTTTCTAATGAAATTGAAAATGTTTTTATTATGGAGGCTGAAGGAATACTGCATCTGCAAGTGCCTGTCTCCAGCACAAAGCTGAAATAAGCAGGATGACATTTGATTTTTATTTTTTATTTTTTGCTAGTGTTCAAGTGTCATTGCTGACTTCAGAGTCCTCATATCTGTGGCTTTTCCATCTGTTGCTGGGCATTGCTAGCGTGCTCTGGAGGCAGCACTGTGAAAGTATGCTCTGTCCTTTGGACATACCTTGATATACAGAGGCAAGCAGCAGATACTTCAAACTGCCTTGGCCTATGCATATGAAGTCTGTATTAGAAAGGGAACAGAGAACTGAAGAAAGTTATATTTAGAGGGAAAAGAGACCACTGTGGAAAACACTGAGAATGCTATGCAACGAACACAGAGCTTTGGGGATGGATCTGGCAACTTAAGAGCACAGTGTTTACAGCTTCTTATTGGAGCATATCATTGCCCTGAGGGGAGCAGTACCCAGTTCCTTTGGATCCCACAGGTTAAAACATGCCACATCTTCAGACTGTAATTAACATTAATTAGTAACTGTTCTGGATGCAATGTGCCAGTTGTCAATTAACTTAAGGCTCCTTTACGCTGCCAGACAGTGCAAAGACAACTCATTGTAACAGTAAATTGGAGGTGCAGCATCCTGAATAGCCTTTAGTTGCATAGTTAGCATTACATACAGCTAAGAACCATGTAATTTGTTTAGGAAGAGTGGATCTAACTAATACACACACCTCTCTTTGCAAATCAGTAACCCAGTATTAAGAGAATTTTGTTCAATTGTTCATTCTCTATACTTCCTACAGTGCAGTTTCCCCAGAATACACTCTTATTCCCTGATTTTTCGACTTTCTGTATGCTACCTTTTGCTTTTCTAACTGAAGTTAATTGGAGCTAACATGCAGCACTTCTAGTTATGACTAAAAGCTGTTATGACTGTGATGTTTTCATAGATATTGCCTCCAAAATCAATATTATCTAGAAGGTCAATGTTACATCAAAAAAAGAAAAGAAAAGAAAAAAGAAAGAAGAAAATGTGAGGAAGAGGTGAAGGAAAAAATACAGTATTGTGATGGAAAGGTGAGATAAATTAGGGTGCTTGAAGAGCTGCAATCGGTAGGAATCAGTTTCAAGTAGTCACAGAGAACTAAGTCTCAAAAGAAGAGTCCTTTCCTGAAAGTAGAGCTCAAGTGTAAAGTTCACACTATGAATGTCAAGAAATAAATCATATTGACAGGCTGGAAATCAAGTAAACAAATTCTCTCATCTCCCACCTGGATTTGCTCTATGACTTTCACTGAGGCATTTTTGTTTCAGCTGCCTCCTTGAAAATGTTCTAGTGGGGTAGTGATGGTGTTTAGTAATGTAAGATTTAAGGCCGTTCCTTTCTTTCCTTGAAAGTGAATCTAATGTCAGTGAGCTGTGCCAGCTGGACACCACCTGTGGGAGAAGTCTTTTGTTACACACAGCTGGCCACACCTGGAGTAGCTCTAATGCTGAGATGGGCTCTGTGAAAGTTTCTACCAACCACAGTTCCTTCTCAGAGAAGTAGAAAATACAGTATCTGTTGTTTTGATCCTTGAAAGAAACATAATTAAGAAAAAAGTTCATTCTGACTTTTTTACCACTGGATTTGATTCTTAAAATTGATGGGTGGACTAGACTTGTGCAACTAGAGAGAAGTCAAAATGGGGACTGAGTCATTAACTCTCATTTAAACTAAGTGGAATATTGTGTAGCAGTGCCTTTTGTTTTAAGTAAACCCAAAAGTTTAGACCATGCGACTAAGTGCACAGTCCAATCGCTTCTTAAATTCAGACAGGCTTGGTGCAGCGACTACTTCACTGGGGAGCCTGTTCCAGTGCGCGACCACCCTCTCGGTGAAGAACCTCTTCCTGATGTCCAGCCTAAACTTCCCCTGCCTCAGCATCACACCATTCCCATGGGTCCTGTCACTGGTGATAACGGAGAATAGGTCACCTGCCTCTCCACTCCCCCTCGTGAGGAAGTTGTAGACTGCAATGAGGTCTCCCCTCATTTCTTGTTTGTAGAACAGATACTGATGCCATTAATGCCACTCATTTAATAAGTCTTGATCAGTTTTGTAGGGGATCTCTGCATGCAATCACATTCAATTCTGTAGTACTGATTGTCCATATGGGCTTATGTTACTTGGAATAAAATGGTTCTTAATGTATGTCAGCTGTCTGTATTCATACACCAAGTTCGGTCATTTCGGTTCACACAATTCAGAACCTATGTCTGCTGGGTGACTTTTGTGGGATGTGTACTAGCATATATGAAATTGGTAGAGACAGTAACTAACTGAAGTCAGTCGAGGAACAACCTATATGGCTTCACTATTGCCACATGGCTGTATGCCTTGTCTTGCTTAACAGAAAAGAAGGTGATGGGGTGGGAATTTGATCCAAATGCTTGAAGTTAGATCCTTTTGTAAAAAGATAATGTCTGATTTTGATCTCTTTTACACACAAATGAGGCAAAAAATGTACCTGTGCTACACAGAGAGCTTTTGAAATACAAAGGTATAGAGTGGGTTCACTTCAAGCTCCATTTTCATTGGAAGGCAGGGCAGTGTTACCCATTCCCTTTGACTTCATTTACCTTACATGCTCTATGTTTTTGAAGGTAAAAGAGGTGCTTACTGATGGACGTAACATCATCACTTTCCGTAATGGTACTAAAAAAGAGATCAGTGCTGATAAAAGGATGACAATGATTAGATTTTTCAATGGAGATGTAAAGATCATGCCAGATCAGAGAGTAGCGTTTTTTTTTTGTTGTTGTTTGTTTGTTTTTAAGGAAAATTAGATGATTAAGTGATTTTTCAAACAAGTTTGTATTGTTTATCTTGATGTATCATTTCTGGGAGAAATTGGTGAGGAGGGGAGTTGGGTTCGCAACACTGAACAGGGAGGCTGCTCCATCTACAAGGACAAGAATGGAAAGAGGTGAAGGTAACAGTCATAAAGGGACAATAGGGTAGTTGGCCAAGCAGATCAAAGGAAACTGAAGGAAGGCAAAGTGCAGGGGCAGCCTTCTGAAGGAACGACAGTTTACATTTTAGGGTAGGTAGCACAGGGGGTTCTTCACTCTTGCATTATGTACATATAAATAGTTAATAAGTGTGAGCTAGAGTGGAGATGAGTAAGGTCTTGGCAGCTATGTGAACATTTTAAATTAATAGTGCATGGATTGGAGCTAGAGCTCCAATCCATGGGGAGGTGGGAAGGTCACTCTCATGCGTGCACTGTTCTGATGTGTGCTACAGAGGAAATTAGCAACTTCTAGACACAGCCAAAAGGAGGGGGGTGAACAACAGGAAAAAATTGAAATGCAAACATAACTATTTATAGGTATGGCAGATATGGAAAATGATCTTGAAATGACTTTTTCAAGTTGGCTTATTTTTAAGCACATTGTTATGGTTGAATCTGCTTATGCAAATATTGTGAGCATGCTGCAAACAGTTCGCTTTTCTTCCAGATTTATTATTATACAGATGCACAGACAACTCACACTGCTTATCCAGATGGCCTGGAGGTGCTGCAGTTCCCTAATAACCAGATAGGTATGTAAAAGCTCATAAATGTGAACTATATGTACAGGAAGATTTTTATTATGAAAGTGGTGTATGAGTCCAACTCCAGAAGATTGTTATTTTCTTAATTTGCTTTGCCTTTGCATTTGACTTTCAGTACAGTCCATCACTTTACTCTTTTTTTCTCCTACAAAGAAAGATAATGAAGTGTAAATGCATTTCTTCTATTTTTTACTATCTGATTATTTGATTCTTTAATTTCTTTAGCAGTATAGTTTCCACCCTAAATGTCTAAATACATTCCAATGTCTAAAGAAAATTGGATCTAGTTCTGTGTAAAGCATTGTGAAAGAATTCTAAACAGATTTTTTACATCTTGTTTTCCACAGAAAAACATTATCCTGATGGCGCACAAGAAACAGTGATCCCAGATCACACAGTGAAATGCCTCTGTAGTGATGGATTCGAGGAAATTTTTTTCCCAGATGGTACAGTAGCAAAAGTAGAAAAGTAAGTCTCCTGTTAAAGACAAGAACTATGCACTGGGCATGGGTTCAATGATACCAACATGTAAAACTGGTTAATTCTGCATGACTGGGAAATTCACAGATGAAAGGAGAAGGGATTTGGAAGATAACGAGGGTTTTGTTACAATGAGGCACTGAAAATTATTCACTTCCACCTTGAATCACAGGTGACCATTTATCATTGGGGAAGTGACAGTGAAATATTCCTCATTTAGTTCCATGTAACTTTGCATTTACTCTGTACATCTGGCCAGCGCTGCAGAGTAACTTGCAAGAAAAAGGAGAGCCAGTTGTCTGTGTGAACAGTGTAGATATTGAAGGACTCGGGATGAGGACTCCTGGGCTCTATTCCTAGATTTTTAGCTCACTTTCTGTTCTTGGGCAAGATATTTCAAATATTGTCTCTCTATTCCTCCTTGTAAAATAAAGACAAATAACAATAGGACAGATTTACACATGCCTCTTCTGTGTTTAGGGAACATACTGTTGTGAAAGGGGTTTCCTGTCTGCAAAATGGCTTAAGATCCCTGCATGAAGAATTCATATAAAACGCAGATCTCATCATCCATAGGGTGGATAATACCATTAGGTATTATCCTATGTACAAAAGCACCTTTGTATTGGAATCATATTGTGATAATTGATCTCCAATGATACACCATGTAAATTCTGAAGTGAATTGTAACCTGTGGAAATTTCCACTTTCATTGTGTCATATTAGGCAGCAGCTTAGTAAAACAGATTAATAACAGGCAATGCCTTCTGATTGATTTACTTGTGGCTATTGCTTTCAGGAACGGAGATAGAACAGTGGTATTCAGTAACGGCCAGAAGGAGATTCACACTGCGCAGTTCAAGAGGAGGGGAGTACCCAGGTGGAACTGTAAAGACCATGTACTGCAATGGCAGACAGGAAACCAAGTACTCCTCTGGATGGATTTGAATCAAAGATGAGGAGGGTAATAACCTAGATAAGAAGTGATTCCTCCCCTCTAAGGGCTGCACTGTACATAAGTGGTTCAACCCATTTTCTCTGGGGTATTTAATCTTTCTCCTCTAAACATGTATGTCAGTTTATAAGACTCTTTCCTTACGCTTCTGATGCTTTCCTGTTCCTGTTAATTAAGATTAGAACATGTGCAATAGTGAAAAACACTATTTCTATTGAAATAAACTAAGGATAGTACTCCTAAACTGTGTTCTATATGAATTACTATCATATGCCACCAATAAAAATATATAAATAGCTTAACAGCTGGAGACTAACTTATCTCTGTGTCCTGGGGTTATGAAGGAAGAGGAAGGATTAGAAGGGCCATGACAATGATCAAGAGACTAAAGTAGCTGTAATATCAGGAGAGGCAAGAAAGCTGGGGCTCTCAGACCTAGAGAAGGCTCAGTGGGTCTTATCAATGTGTATAAATACCTGATGGGAGGGAATAAAGAAGATCCTCAGCAATTCTGTGATTAAAAGGCTGAACATAAGGTTATTGTGCCTAGATATAAAGCTTGTGTAAATGTGTGGAATCTGTACAGTTGAAATTTAATTTGGCTCAGTGACTGGTGCTTATTTTGGAAATAACCTTACCTGGATGAAATGTCTCCTGAGCAAGACTTGAAAGAAATGCAGTCATGCTGTCTTTTTGCAACATTAAAATAAATGCCCATAGTACCTCTCATCAAAGTGGTTGTTTCATGATACTGATCACACTTTCCCTTGATTTCCTGTTAGTTACAGAAGTGACTTCAAGTAGGGATCACAGCATAACAACCTCCACTACAAAGCTTCTTTGGAGTAAAACATTCCAGCATGCATCAAACCTTAGCAGGAGCTGTGTGTTAGGCCAAAACCCGAGCAGTTGAGTGAACAGTCATCCCTCTAGATCTCCCTCCCAACCTAAATTATTGAGTAATGATACGATCCTAATTTAAGAATTCTGCCTAGCACACTTGAAAACAAATTGTAATGTTTATTCCATCCTGGTCATTATTCCAGATGAAACAGATGCTGCTTCTTTCTCTAGAAGTCTTTCCTCAGACCTCCTTTGTGTTGCTTTGTTTTTTAATTAACCTCTCCCACTACTGCCTCTATTTTTCCAGTAGAGTAAAAATATTTCTGGTCAGTGAATCTCTACAGCTTCAAGGCTCTTTGGATTAAACTTAATTCCTAGGGGGATTAATCATTTATCAGATGCTGCTTTCAACTGCCTTCCCAGTAGACTGCCTGTCCATCATCTGTCTTGAATTCTTACAAAGCACTGAAGCATTGCCCCTGTAGAGCTCAGCTCATTACCTGCCCAGTGACTGAGAAGACCAATTATCTCTTCATGCCCTTCAAATTCCTGCAGCAACAAAAACACTTTCAAAGCATGCTGCTTTAGCCTCTTCTCATACCTATAGTGCAAAATAATTGCAAGATTATGGAGTTGCTCTTTTTTCTCTTCAGTTTCCAGTGGACCAGACTACCAACAAATCACCATTCAAACTATAGATCATCTTTGGAAGAAATAGATTGAACAGAGAAAGTTAGTATTGATCATACACATGCTGTAGTTTAGGAATTATGATGTTTTAAACTTCCATGTAGTTTGATGTCAGCTGGTGTTATAATGAAATTGCAGTTTTTCCTTTACTCCTTTATAACAAAGGAGCAATTATAAACTTGTGCTTTTTACTACTGAAACATTCATTTTGTGTTTTGTAAAAGGAAAGACTTAAAAAATCCAAGAGATCATTCTTCTCTGTGTTTCACCATGAATTTTAGTTCAGTGCTGCTTTATTCTGACTAAAAAAATACACATTTTTGTGTTTTGTCTTTTCTTTCTCAATTAACAATCATGAAAACAGTGAATGTGATTAATGTTTTCAGATTGGTTGGGAAAATACATGTTTCTAAAGGACAAGTGCTTTTATTCCCAGGAATTTCTTTTAACAAAAGATCCCTGTTCTCCACTTAATATTGCTGACATCCTCTTTGTTTCTATAGTAGTACAAAAACTTGCCTTGTTATTTGCCTACTGTTGTTTGTTTTACACTTGCCTACTTCACAAAAGCCAGCTTACTATGATTTTTGTTCTGGAAGGTGTATAGTGAGCACACTTTTATGAAACCTTCAGGAAGACGGAATACGGTTGGGAAACCCCACTTCTCTCCATAGGTTTTCTGTCATTAGATGAAGCATGCTATAGCCACTATTTGGCCTCAGTTTTGAGACAAATTTATAATATACTGTGGGTAACTTCTGAACAGAGTTACTTCCCTTTCAGACAGCTGGGGGCAGCAAAGGTGTACAAGGGAAGCATAGTAATTTGACAATTTCAAATGCTTCAGTTCAGTGTTAGTATTTTCCATGCTCAGTTAAAAAGTTTTATTGCAAGCAAAACAAAGCAGCCTAACTGCTGTACCCCTCAAGTGGCTAATTCTGAGTCTGTGAGACAGAGATTTGATCCGGATCTCTAAACAGTATACTTGCAGTTTATATCCTGCCCTCCATTATCAGATTTCTGTCTTACATTGGGAAGCCTATTTTTTTTCTTACTCACGCAGTCTACAAGGCCTTGTTTATCAAGAGTTTATCCGAAAAAAATACTGGAGCACTATATATTTAAACTTACTTTCCGTAAGAATTTCTACAGAGTCCTACAGGTCATAAAATGAAAGTTGTTTCATACAATACAAAATTAACCCGTGGAAATGAATGTCCTCACTGGGTTGTTCAAAAATGTGATAGTTTTGTGTCAGTCATATCACCTGCACCTTTGTAAACTGAGGGCATGTTGAATGCCCCCCCCCGTGTAAGCTGACCAGCTTTTTCAAATTGTAAGGCCCTCTTAGCCAAGAAAAGAAAAGAAGCAAAGATCTCTAATATAATAATAAACAAAGACTGGCGTCTCTGAGGATGTTTTGAGAAATGCAATTCTCCATTTTTATTTGTGGATTACTTTAAAGAATTATTCAGTGCTTTCATTTTCAAAAATAATCTCTGATGGTAATTGCTAAATTACAATTTTTAGATTGTGTATGGTTTTGAGATCTCTCTCTTTCTAAAACAAATTCAGTATATATCAACCTCCTTCAAGCTAACGATGTCATTTATGGTATGTCTATATAACCTAATGTCATGAAATTAAACAGAAGTTAAATAGCCTACCCCCTTCTTTGTATTCTGCTGTTTTGACAGCAACTGTTTGCTCACTAATTTGTTTATTTCCTTTATGATGCTCTTTACATCTGTTCCATCCCTGGAAGCTTGAAGTGCAGCTTCATTGAAAGGAAAAATAAGGACAAAGTCTCCTACCCGGCGGATAGGCCTCTGGTCTTTATCTGAGAGGAAATAGGGATGTGTGCTTATCTTGCAGTTGTGGAAATCAGGTGTAGGTAACCAGTGACTGAGCTGGGCAGAACTGCATGGGTAATGTACAGCTGGGAGTTTGTTTTTATCTTCAGTTTTTGCTTGTGAGGATGTTTTTGGCCTGTTCATCTTTTCCCGCAGCTGGGAAGTCAGTGTTTTCCTTGGACGTGCTCTGACAGTTTTCTTGGTCAGGGAAGCCACCTTATGAATTGATCCTCTTGCAGCCTGCAGGGCAGGTTGTACTGGAGAAGCAGAACTAGATGTAGCCACTTTCCAGCAAGTGAGTAAGCCAGGATCCTCCTCTGGGGTGCTCAGACCAGCTGTTCTCCAGGGCACCCGCCTTCTGACAGCTTTTGACCCAGTCATTTCATTCTGCCTGAGAGTGTCAATCTCCTTGTAGTTCAGCAGTTCAACAATATCATGAAGAAGTCGTCTTTTCACAGTGTCATCAATGGAACAGTCTAAGCACAAGGCCGGATTGTAGTTGACTTCTAAAAGCCACGGCTTGAATTCGTCATCAATCAGGATGTCAAAGCCAAAGAGCTCAAAGCAATTGGAAGCCACTGGTAAAGGGGTTACAGCAAGCAAGGTGAGAATCACTATGTTATTGATCTTCTGCCACAGAAGCAGGTCATCGACCCCAAAAATTCGAAGGTAAGAACGAAATTTGCTGAATGTCCATTTGCAGCCACAGCCAATCCCTTCTTTATATTTTTTATAGGAAGCTCCATATTTGTTGATGCTGGTGTTCGTTAGGTGGGCATAGACATTGTCCAGAGAACCGAGGTCAAACTTCTCAGTCGCAAACCTCACCAGTCCTTCTTCGTAAATGTAAATGGTAAGGGGACAAAAACTGGTGACACACACATAGAGACGAAGATCCAGTTTATAACCTGAAATGAGTAAGGGGTTGCTAATGTACTTCTGCACAATGACTGTACAGTCATATACCAAGTCTTTAATGTCTTGGAAAATGAGTATGCCCCTTCCACGGGAGAGATCCACAGGCTTGCAAATCCAGTAGCTAGGTCTTCTGCCTACTGACTGTCTCTCCTTGCTGTATTCAGCTATAAATTTGACATAGTCATTGGGCATAATGAATGCCACTGGACTAAATTCATACAGAGCTGATCCGTATGCTCCTTTCATACGTTTCAGATGCCTTGCCAAATAGTCTTTTCTGGTTATTCTGACAGCTTCTGGGTAGTGGTTGAGTCTCTGCCACGGTTTGATGCTGTGGTGGTCTGTCATACGAAAAGGTGAGTTCCGCCAGTACAAGTTCCAGTCTGTGTCATCTTGCTCCTTTTGATCAAATTCAGTCCAACCACGTTCCAGTAAAACCTCACGGACTATTGCAGGGGCATTCTCATGGAGACGGAACACGAGAGGCTTCAAGATATCTCGTGTATCATAGACATCTGCCATCACTTCCATCTTACTAGCTGAAAGAAAACAGAATTGTCAGGAAGGAAGCAATGCCACAGATTGTGCTAGCAGTCATCAGCCTCGCTGTATTCTTAACGCATGTCACTCTGTGTGTTCTCAAAGCATGTTACCCCTGTGTTTCCATGGTCCACTAATGAGAAGTCAGCTGTGTTTAAGCTGAAACATATATTAGAAGGGTATCAATTCCAGATAGCTGGTAAGAGAGCACAAAGCACTGACTGCTGAATAGTTGTATGTCTCCACTCTTGTATTTACTCCTTCTTAGAGGCAACCTACTACAGTAGTAGTTGTCCTAAAACTGTTGTAATTCATGGATGGTTTCTTTTTTTTTTCAACTGCCTTCAGTCTAATGGCCATAACTATGCCTAGCAAGACTTGTTTTGCACCGCTGCATTGCTGAACCTTCCTATTAATGCATCACATTGCCCTGAACAAGCTTCCCTTCGTAAGGATTACAAAGCCAAATGCAAACTATCAGGAAGCAGTAGGGAAAACTTCCTTCAAATGCTTCAAACTTCCTTCAAATGCTTCAAACTTCAAATGGTTTTTTTCCCTCTTTTGGAATATGCAGATCTAACTTGCTGATAACCTTCTGCTATTCCTACAGAGAGGTGCTCCCCAGTTCCTGAAGACCTGGTCCTATGGACCTGTAGATTTGAGTGTTGCTGGTTTAATTTCCTGAAACCCTGCTAAGCTACTCCCTAAAGATTAGCCTCTATGTTTGAAGGGGAGGATGTCTTGGATAACAGCAGAGTGTTTGTGTTGAGAACCATTCTGGCACAGCATTAACATACTGACCTTTCCCTTCACTCAGAAAGTAGCAAGCAACAGAAATACCGAATCAGCGGGACATATCCTAAACAAAGCTCCTTCACATCATATTATCAGGGGTGACATCCGTACTCTTTCTTTTCAGGTTGAGAATCTTCAGCCTGGAGATCTAGACTCCAGAAAGAAAATATCCTCTGCCTTCCAAACCACTACAGAAACTAAGGGCACATGTCACACCTGGAAGTATTCAATGCAATATACAGCTGAGTTGGCCATGGATGCTTTTCCTGTGGAAAATTTTCAATTTGTCAAAACTGAGAGCTTTTTCCCTCAGAAGAAAAGTAATCTTTGCCAGATATATATAGAGATATAGATATATATAATCTGAATTTTCTTTCAAGTTGTCAGAATATCTCATTTCCATTTTTTAAAAAGCCCGATTTGAGAGTTCTGGGCAGACCATAGTCAAATTTTTAGTGAGAGCTTTCCTTGGGTGAGGTGTTTGTAGAGAACAGGAAAGTAAAACATGGTAAGTACTGCAGTGCAGTCACAATGCAATAGAACTTACATAAAATATCACAAAATGAAAAGTAGTCTTGCTGCGTCTCTTACAGTCAGTGCTTTGTTTCAGATCCCACAAAGTTGTGGGTTTGCTGCTAAGCTTGCACACAAACCTAATGAGGTGTCACGGTGGTCCCAGGAAAACTTTGATGTCTTTGCTTTCAGTTTCTTTCCTGGGAGATTTCTTTGCTTCCTGCTTATTATACAGCAGTACGTTACATACTAAATGTGTGTGTATATATATATATATATATATACATATATATATGCAAAACTAAGCAAGTTTTCTACTAGTTGGTTCAAATCATTTGGAAAAGGTTATTAAATTAAAAAAAAATATGTAACTGAAAGTAGTCGTGTTAAGCATTTGGGTGAGTCAGATTAGGACTGCAGTTAGCTTTGTCTTCTCTGCATTGCTAAGTGTTGCTATTAGCAGTGTTTCAGTGAAAGATACTGTTGTACATTAATCCAGTACGAGGTAAACTGTGCTATCCTGGTCTGTGCCAGGTAATTATAAATTAGGCTGTTAGCAGTGTCTGAACAGCAAAACCTTCTTTGGTGATTTTTCATGTCAGCTTGTATTAATGGCACATCTTACATACCTCTGGTGTTCAGGGAGTAGTTTACCGGAAATTGTCTCACCAAGCCTGGATATAACAAACATAAGCCTCAGATTTCCAGGTAATTAAGTACAAAGAAAACAAGATATTTTAACCAACAAAGAACATTTATCTGCCTTTAAAAAAGTTGTATCACTTATAAACAGAAGCTCTTGAAGTGATATTATAAAATTAACTCTAAGATTACGCATTGATCTAAATGAACAAATGCAAACTTCACTCCTGTGCTCTATACAGACGTGTGCCTGGATGAACACCCGTCTCTTCATTCAGTGGAGCTCTGCCTGTATTCCCAGAGGGCTCTATTTTTGGCCCAGTCTTTAATAACTTGGAAATCCACCTGTGTGTTTGCAGATGTTCTTCCAGAGAGCAGATGTTGCTGCAGCTGCCTGTGGCCACACCAAAGTTTAATACCTACCTAGTGCTGTTGCAGAGGGGCACCCAGGAATGACGATGCTCCCCTCAGAACCAGGGTTCGCCGCTGTGACCTCACCGTTCCAGCAGAGGCGTGTGGTGGCCCCGGCGCTGCAGGGCAGCCCCAGTACACACACGTGTATAAACCAAGGCTTCTTGTTCGCCCTGGCTGCTTCCAACCATTTATGTGTCACCGTTGCTCACGTTGGCCTCACCTATGGGAGGCAGATTTTTTGGAAACATGATCCTTAATGGTTAGGCATTAAAACTGTTTGTTTGCGGAGTTAATGTGGAACGTCTCTGCGTAATTAAGCTCAGCAGACTGCGCAGCATTAAAGGCTGTATTAAAGTCTTTGAACCCTCAGGGTCACAGACCGTAACATGGGCCTGGGGGCTGCCTGCCTTAGGCTTTCGATTCGGAAACAACCATTATAATTATTCTTACTGGTCACAGTTTTTGGTAAGCAGCCATGTATTTCCAGGCCAGAAAGGATGCCAGCCCTTCCAGCTTCATCCTGTCCGACCCTAGCTACGCATCTCATCCCTTTACAGACCACAAGCGTCGGGCTGACAAGGTCATGTTCCCTACACCCAGGCACCCTGATGGCACAAAGTCTGCCAGCGGTGATCCCACCGTCGGTGGACAGGCACACGACAGAGGGGCACACACCACGCCTGGCTACATCGCTGTAATATTTAAAGCCTTGGGCTCTGCTGAGCGCCCGGGGGTGCGGCAGCGCTCCCTGCCAGCCTCGCCTCGCCTCGCCTCTCCCCGCGGCCGGCCGGGCCCGGGTCCCGGAGCTCCCCGCCCTCCACCCGGAGCTGCTCACCCACCTCGGCCGGCTCCGGCCGGCCCGGGGCCCCTCCCTGCCTCCCTGCCGCTCCGTGGCGGCGGGGCCGGGGCAGGAAGGGCCGGCGGGCGGCTGCGGCTGTTGCTTGGCAATGGGGAAGGGCGGAGAGCCGCCCCGCGGCCATGTCGGGATCCTGGCGCAGCCATGTCCTCCCGCCCGCCCCCGGCTTTTGTCCCGGCGCGAGGAAACCAATTAATGTATCAATATTAATTACTTGAATCTGACTGTCTTAGGTGCCAGGTGGTGCCGTAAGGCATGGGTTGCCCAACACCTGCCTCCTCAGCAGATGTTGGGGTGTGACCCAGCCTCAGGCTGTGGCTCTGTGGGAGGAATGGCCAGGCTCGGCTGTCTGTTCTCCAGACCTTGTCACCTGTCTGGTCCCTCACTCCATGTCCTCATTGTCCCATTGACCCTCCTCCTACACCTCTAGGGAACCACACTTCGGACTGGGGGCACCAGGGAGCACCTTCAGGAGATGGCCATCACCGGCCTTCGTCACCCCTTGCCAGCTGTAGAGCTCCTGAAGGTTTCAGCCGCGTGGCTGGGGAGGGACCCGCCTTGGAGCAGCTTCAAACCCCAGTGCCCATGTCCACTGAGTTGGCTACACCTGCTGCCACTAGCCTCACACAGCCAGAGCCAGACAGTTAAAAGCTATTGCTTCATTACGGGCTGAACACCGCTGTGGCTGTGGGAGAGATCAGAGCATGTGTGGCAGTGCAACGTGGGGTGAAGAAACGTGAATCCACCTGTGCCCTGCTTGGGGCTCAGGCAGTCCCCCTGAGCCGGGAAGGCAGAGGCCTCACGCCCCCACAACCTTGACCATCATTTTGTGTCTGGCGTTTCAGTGTAGAGGTGTTCCTAGCTGAACTTGTGCCTGAAGTTGGTTTGGAACACTATGCAGCAAAATCCCTGTGGCAGGTTTTTTTCTGTGATACATTGCTAAACTTTTACTGCAGACACAACTAAGACAAGCTGATGAACTTCGTGCATTTTGTGGTGTTCAGATAAAAACTGTAGATATATCCAGCTTATAGCATAATGCTATTTACAGCAAGTTTTTACAAAACACAGGATGAGAACAATACACATCTTTATAAATAGTGGTTCCATGATCACAGATCATAGATATTATGATATTATACATGTTCTTTGCAATCAGCTGAGCAACTCCAGGTGCTGTCATCTTCTGATGCTGCATGTGGGATTTGCAGGTTTGGTTATAAACCTGTGGTACCAGGTCCAATCCACAAATACAAAAACATGAAGACTTCAAGAGTCTTGTTTACGTTTATTAAGACTTTATTAATTTAAAAAAAAAAAAAAAGACATTTAGTTGGTCACCTGTATGAAAGGATGAAGTCAGATAATCCTCCTTTATAAGGCTGAAATGTCAAAAAAAAAAAAAAAAGACGACATTTGTAGTATACTGGCTTTGACATCTGCTCCTTAATCCTCTTTCCAACAGTACCTGTTGGAACATCCATGGAGACATGCCTGTAGATGACCTCGATTACTCTGATGCCATTGGGTTACATAGTTGTTTCCTGGGTGTGAGGTCCTACATTTTCCTTTTTTGTAGCAGTAGGTGTCCCAGGGGAGCTCTTAACTTCCATGTATTCAACCACTCCATATGTGACCATAGACAACACAAGCACAGCCAGTAAAATGTATAGTTTGATGTAGACTTGCAATGTGGTGCTGTAACCAAAGGCAATAACAAATCCACATGATTCCCACAGACGGTAATTTGCAAAGGCAGCCTCCTTGTTTTTCTCAAATAAAACACCGTAGAGTCCTGAAATCAAGGAGATGAGGCTTGTGAAGGTTAAATTTGAAATAAGGTATTTTCTGCAACAGAGATAAATAGGCCATGAGAGGGAAAATAGACCCTCCCTCAGGGATGTCAGAAGAAGGAAAATAGAGGCTTTGTCTTGGAACATTTTTTTCACTCATATGAAATGTAATAAGTGAAAGAGCAAAAATGATAAAGTAGCAAAAATCAGAGAAAAGGGTGAAAGAAAATGAGAGGAAGGAAGAAAGGATGTGTGCTATTGAAGTGAGGTAGCAGGAAGTTTATTTTTCAAATCATCAGCCAGAAAAGGGAAGGTTCGCAGACCAAGTCTTTCATATTCCCTGGAAGGCTCCCACTGAGCTCGGTCAGCCGCACACCCGCAGCTGGGATTCAGGCAGGGATTCCCGCCTCCAGATCTGACTGGTCAGGCACCCAGGGAAGGGGAGAGGACTTGTTTTCCTCTGGGTGCTGAGCTAGCATCACTGGTGATAAAGAAGCAAGCAATTCCACTGACTCAGCTGTGGCGAGCAGGGAGGAATATGATGAACCTTGACTCTTCTCATCCACTTCTGTATCTAACAACACATGTTTGAAATATGCACATTCAGCCAAAAGACAAAGAGTACAAAGTTCTCTAGAATTCTGGGTAGGCTTAACTAACCTTTCGGCTTTGCTACCCTGGGGGAGACATCATCTGTATGCAAAAAACTCACCGTTTCCTGATGGCTACAAGATAACATTAACTGATTGTTTCAATTTACATGTGATGGAAAAGTTGGATAAGTGCATCATAAGAGGTACTTAGTTCATTAAACTGTCTGTGAATTATTTGATAATCCTTCATAGTTTTGCCTAATAAATGAGCAAGTACAAGTTGTTCATGTAACAGAGACTTTGCAAATATATCCTGTGTTTTCTTCTGAAAAGGGATTTATGCATACATGAAAACGGCAGATTAGTGACAAGGGTTTAATATAGGAATGTTTCTGGTACCATGACATTTCTACGTGTATTCTGGGTTTCAGCTGGCACCTCTTTTCCCTTCTTATGAAGCCTTCATTTTGGATCAAAGCAATGGGAGAACTGAGTGGGAAGCTATAGTCTGAAGTTCAACTGTGGGAAGTGTCGACTTGGCAGGAAGGTTCTAGTTTCCACGATGTATATAAGCTATCAGCTAGCAGTTATCAAGGAGCACAACGGTGTTTTTTCTTGAACCTAAACATTTATGTGTATCACAAACGCTGCTGAGGGCAGCATGGCACGAGTTGCCTGGCTGAAGCTGTGGAAGGACCTGCTGGGCTGGCTGAGTGCAGAGGCTGCTAGGTCTGAATTCTTGCTGGCAGCCACAGGCCCCTATTTTCATGGAAATATCCATCCTGCTTGCCACTGCCTGCTTTCCCACTCCTACAGCGTCTTCCCCTTCCTCTGGTACTGGTAGGCATGGATATGTAAGAGGACTGCTGGAAATCATTTGAGTCCAGGTTTATAAACTTTCCAGACTGATTCACATCCTTTCTAAAGGCACGCATCAGGCTGGAGAGTTTTATTTTTCTGTGGTCTACCTGATAGCTCTGCACTGCACAGTTGTTTGTGCCCACAGTGCAGTTACCGCCAGGAAGGTGATAATAGCAGCTGTGTTCAGTTTAGATAAGAGAGGGCACTACACACTCTGAAACGAAGCAGCTTTCACTGGAAATAAATGAGTGCACACACGTACACAAACATATTAGGAAACCTTTACAAGATAGTGACTCATCTATTGTTTGCCTATATATCCTCTAGGGGGAACTCCAGCATTAACTATGCACAGCAGGCCAAAGTAAACCATCTCTGATTACCATAAAATGCCCAAAGTATGCAGCACAATGCCATTGTATGTATTCAGTGGTTAATCTGCTGAGATGGAAGGGGCATTCATGGGATCTTGCCTAAGGAAGCACCACAGATCTTAGTCCCTAATGCTATTTTAGGTCTTAGTCTCGCCTTTGGAGTCACAAATTTCTCATATGATGTTAATGCTATTTTCCCTGTATAAAACTAATGAAGGGGCAAAGAGATTTTGTCCTAAATGGGCATGTCAAACTGCAGATCCTGTTCTGGCATGCAGCATGATGCAGTACTGTCACTGCACGGTCTGCTGTCATCACTGTGACAACGCAAACCTTGTGCACTTTTGTTACTAGAAACTGCAGGATATGTGAGGAAGGTAAAACAAAACAAAACAATACCAAAAAAAATGTGCAAACATAAGTTTTTTTTTTTCCCCAGTTAGCGACAAGTGTGAAATTTTTGTAAGCATCCAGCAGAAATCTGGGAATGTAGATGACCTATCACAGTGCTGTAATAGGGGTCAGACTTGTCTCAGCACTGCAGAGCTCACTAGCAATGAAGAGTCGTCCACCATTTGTGCCATGTCCGGGGGTTGGGAACTGCAGCCATCTCCTAGCCTTGGTCTCCAACACTGAGGTCCTCTGCACTACCCCTTTTCCTAGTGAGGGCACCAGGTGCCCCCTCCTCAGGCATACAGAGGTGTCCTTACTGAGGTGTCCTCAAGGGAGTCAAGTGTCTGAGGGCAAGGCTGTCTGGGAAGATCCCTTATCACAGTGGCAGACTTAAAATTCTGGTTCTCAGGAGTGTTGGGAAGGAGACAGATGAACAGCCAGGGAGACTGTGGGCAGAAGCAGCAGGAAATGAATGAACAGCTTTTCTTCAGAGAGGGCAGATGATAACTGACGCTCTCTTTTCATGAACCTAAATAATGAGAGCACTGATTTTGAAGTCAAAGGCACAAGGATGTGGGTTGAGATAAGAGAAGATGGGAGGGTGTCAGTTGATTCGTGTACCAGCTCTGCTCCAAGGAATATGACCTGGAGCTGCTGGAAAGACAGGGAAGAAGTCAGACTGGTCAGTTCCTTGTTTGCTACACACACTGGGAAGGAGATTGCTGTAAGTGCCAGGCAAAGGGCTGTGGTGATTTCCCTCTGGCTCTGTAGGAGGAACATATTGATTTATCCAGTGAGCAAAATCATCTCATCATCTACTGAAGCAGCCAGAGGGAGGGAGGCCCAGACACACGTGCTGATGTGGGCCCAAGCAAGTTAGTTCTGTCACATGCGTATTCCTACGGTATCTGCCAAATACGAATCTGAGGTGGAGGAAAATAATACTCATGAATAAAGAATCAAAATATGGGAGCAGGTGGGAGAGCATTTAACTGTATCTTGCGGACACAAGCTACAGCATTGACTTAAAAAGACTGCGACTGACAGTCATTAGCAGGCTGTCCTTCAAGGCATCAGAGACTATGGCTCTTTCTTGCCCCCTCCAGCATTTTGTAGTCTTTCTTCAGTCTCTAGAAGAGCACTTCCTCTAGTTTTGGTGAGGGATAAGTTTAAAGGATCCCTTACAGAAGTGAGTTTGTATCAGCTCAGTATCTGAACTGTCAGTGTATAATAATTTCACTGTATCACAAAGCAGAACACGAAGATTATAAGGACAACTGCTATGTATCAGACAAGAAGTCCAACCATAGCCTTCCAGTAACAGACTCCGAGGGTAAGAAATGAGGCAAGCACAGAATGATCTTTCCCCTCTGATGCTCTCCTGACTCTGGCAATCAAAGGCAAAGGAACTTTCTGTGTTGGAGGTTTCCTCTGGATCACCAGGCTTAGTAACCCCCAAGAGCATTTTCCCCTGAAATGATGTAATTCCAGCCTAAAACCGTTTACATTTTGGGACTTTTGTAAATCCTTTGTCAATGAATACCACAGTTCAATTATGTAATGTGTGAATAAAAGCATTTCCTTCATTTTTTATGAAGGCTGCTGCAGGATAACTTTATTTGTTAACACTTTCTCTGTTATTGAGTGAAATACTGAATAAATCATTTTTTTCTAACCACTTTTTCTATACTATTCATAACCTAACTGGCTGCTTTCCATACTTATCACTTGTCTGGGCTGAAGCATTCTAGTTTATTAGTCTTCCTTTATATGGAAGTCTCCCAAGGCTCTGCTCCTTTTTGTTGCCTTCTTGTACCTTATCACATTTGATTATGATTTTTAAATGGAACAAATCAGAACTGCATGAATGATGGATTTACATGGTTGCATAATATTGCTCTGTGTGGTTTTCTCCCTTTTTTTTTTTTTCGAATAACTCCTAACAGCCAATTTGCTGCTTCTTTTGTTGATGATCTTTGAGTTGATCTTTTTTTCAGTGCTCTCCTTTATTACAAAAGACAGACTAAATATATCATTTTTCTGAATTTTCTAATTTTCTGTGAAAAACTTGCACTCATCCAGAATATTTATTCTAAATATCTGTTATTATCTTCTGCAATGTTCTTCTGTCTTCATTTTGGAAAAAAAAATGTTTATTGAGTATTCTACTTTCTTATTCCTAACTTGTTCTTATTTCTTCAGGTCTCCAAAGAGCTAACATATTTCTTTCAGATGTTGTCTTAGTCCCATCATAATTATTATGCACGTTCTAAACCAGATTGTTTATAAATACAAATGTGAATTTTTATATCTCAGGAGAATTCATTTCATTGTCACCAGGACTTACCATTAGTTTGTGTCTGCCAAATGGCATCAGATATGCCCCAAAGAGCAGGGAATATGAAGAACACAACAAGCTGGTTAGGATGAGGTTTCCACAGCAGTAGTGCTATTATGCAGGCAATGTTTGTAACTGTGGCTGTCAATTTAGAAAGAAAGAAGTGAAATATAAATGTTATTATAAGCAGGACAGATAGTGGTAGATGCGCTTTAAAATTCTACTCCCAACTAAAGCACAAGGCAATCTTAAAATCTTTCTGGTTCATTGAGATTTGCGCTGACTGGGTTGATATCACATGAAACACAAGACAATGCGATCGCTTTGCAGTCTTCAGTTAATAATTCTGAGCAGTGTCCTAAACTGAGATCCTGGAAGCTGGTGTGGCTTATATCCCAGAGGATGAGAACTGCCACTCAGCAGCAGAAGGGGCTGCTGAAAGCCCTGCAATCCAAATGCGATGCATGTGGCACGGGAGAGGAAGCACTGGTCGCCTCTCCTTAGGTAGCCCTTAAACACAGATTTTGTTTCAGGTCTAAAGGAGGCAATTAAGGATGTCTAGAGTGACTGCTGCCTTTCTGTCTTTCTTTTTAAAAGCAGCACGTAAATGAGTAACTGGCTGTTCTCTGTCACGGGCACACATTTAGAGTCTGAGTACAAAGACTATTAAACAGAACTGAGAGGTTAGAGGTCTTGCATTACTAATGCTATTTTTTTTTAATTTATTTTAATTTGCTTTTTTTTTTTACATCTAAAATTAGTTTCACAGAATGAAATGCATGTAGAACAATCACTGAATAGTGACAGTAATATAAAGGACACTAAATTTCTTCTTCCTTGCCCAGGTTTAAAAATTCCTGTGGAGGTCTCTAATAATGTGGAAGTCTGTGTAATGGAAGTAAAGTATCAATACACCTCAGCGTAGATACTTCAGTGGATACTAGGACAGAAATTAAACATTTCTTGGTGTTCTTCTGCCTCCATTATTTCCTGTAACAGCATTCTCTGGAGATGGAGAGGTTCTTAAATATACAAATCTCTTCTCATGGCAATCTGAACATTGCTGTTCCATATACAGGCCCTCAAGTTATTTTAGCCTGACACATTATCATATGACCCTTTCCTTTATTTTTCACCCTTTAGAACAAGCAGTGAAAAGTACACTAGGCCAATCTTTTAAATTTTTCCTAAAATTTCTAGATTGGTTATTGACAGTTCTTGGTTCACCACCCCCTGAGACTCAAATCAGCAGTGTATCCTACTAGGTTCTCGGTGGCTTTCGCTCCGTAAAGGTGAGGAAGTTTCACCCCAATGGAGAAGTCCTTCTCAGGTACAGTGTAGACCTCAACTTCTGCATTGTAAGATCATTTATCACCGGTTGCATTAGAGCTATAAAACATCAAAGCTGTAAGATGCTTTCTGAGTAGATAAAAGCAGGGTTAACTACACCAGCAAAGTGGTGTAAGGCAGTGACTTGAACACACTGGTTGGCTTTGCTGCTTCTCTTCTCATGAGTTAAGTTTTCCCCCCAATTGACTTTGGTTTTAACTGAGAGCTGACGGGGAGCTCTCCCTTTGTAGTGCACACAAAGGGGGGAGCACTGGATTTGATATTTTACATGAGGTGATCAGTCCTTCAAGTGACCTTTACATACCTAATGCAAAAAGGAGTTTTCTACCCGTGAACTGAGAGATCTTTCCAAAGAGCAGAGAGCAGAGGGAATTCACAGCTGAAAAGCAGATCATCACGTAACCAACATAGTGTATCCCCAGGGCACAGGTCACATATGTCTGCAAGAGAAGAGACGGTGGTGACACATTGGCTTCAGGGAAAATATGCAGCTAAGGTTCAAGGGTCTTAGCCTGTGTACTTAGTAAATAGCCAGCACAGACAAGGTCAAAGGAGCACAGCTACGGAGTTTGCTGACAGGTCTCTGGAGTACTGACATAGTTGGCCTTCAGCAGTGATATCCCTAACCCGGTTCCCAGTCAGACCTATGCTATGCAAACAGAGCAGTAACAAGCAGGGGAAAGCACTGGGGCACTGCTCACTATGCAAATAAAACTCCTGGCAGTGGCACTAGGAGTTTTCTGCCCTTTCCTTTGTACCTCAGGATCTGAAGATCAACAATCGGCACTATGATTATCACTGAGCACCTCCTGGGAAATGAGGAGGACCTCACCTGCAAGAGCATGCAGCCTCTGGACGTGGCCATGGAGTGCCCCTCTCAATGCATTCAAACACAGCAGCAGGTGCACTCTTCCATCTGCTTATATGCAAGGTTTGATAGCTTAAATTTCAAATAAGCAGCTCAGGAAGTTTGCCCCCTTTCTTTGGAGGCTTTCTCAACAAATGTGTGGAGAGCACACCTACTACGTGTCCAGGTTTGGAGAGGAATTGGAGGAGCAGAGGAGGTTTTGATCATTTCGATGTCAGGGTTTGGACATGCTGCACTAGCGACTGGTAAGGGCTTTCAGCCAGCAATGTTGATGGCTTGCCCTCATACTGTAAAGGTTCATAAAATAAAATATGTGGTATGTGTGCTGACTTGCACTTACAGAAACTCTAGGGAAACCAGAAGGAAGGAAGATACAAAAGCTTTGCAGACTTCTGGCTTTTCTCCCAGTTTGTTATTTACAACAAGCCAAAGAGTTTGAACCTGTAGCTCTCTTCTGTGGCCTCCACTGATGAGTTAAGCTCTCCTCTGTGCTCTTTTTAAGGCTGTTCCAAGGGACATGTTTACGGCTGGCCTATTCTGTTTGAAGATGCCACCCAGAGTTCACTCAAGTAGAAGTAAGCAGTAATTTAGCTAGGCACAAATCACCATTGAGAACATCTTCATTTAACAAGTAAATATAGATCAGATGCAACAGTAAGTCACAAAGGCAAAAAAAAACAATCAGACAGAAATAGATTTGCATTGTCATCCACACCTTTGTGTAGTCACCAGCAAGAAATCCCTGTTCAAGCCCACTGTACACTGTCAGAGGGATTAGAAGGCATTGTCTTTTATCTTTAAGGTGCTGGAAAGTTGCTAGGAACGTAGACCAAAGGGATGGTGTCTTTTGTATTTCTTTCTCAGTCTCTGCTTGGTCAGATTTGATCTGGTCCAGAAATATAACAATCAGCAACACAGCTAGCACACCACTAGCTGCAAAAACAAAACAAAAAGTTCATGAAAAAAATGAGGAACGCTGGAAGATGGATGGGAAATCGCTTCTTGCTGTTATTGTTCTGACTTAGTGCTTAGTTCTCTATGGGATGTTTTGGCAGATGAATATGATTCCGCTTCAGTGTAAAGGCCATTTCTGTGTAAACAAGGAGGCCTGATCTACATTTGCATTTTCAGCATACAGCTGTGCACCTCGCAAATCCCCTCTGCTTAGCTGTGACTCGCCTGTTGTGACAGCCGCCAGGCCAGCTGCACGGCCACTGAGGGTGATGGCTCACCCTTCCAGGGCAGGCCAGGGGTCGCGGGGCTGGGGAGCTGGCCAGAAAGAGCTCCCTTTGGATCTATCAAAAGGCTTTAAATCAACACAAGCAAGGAATATTCACTTTCAGTGCCAAGGCATTCATGGTTGGGGGCGGATCTTCCTTCAACTACACGGAAAGAAAAATAAAGCACTAGGAGTAGAACCGCTGCCTTGGATCCCAGTACATGTAGCCCTTTTATTTGGTTAGCTATTTGGTCAGCTCTGAGCAGGACTTTGAGTACAGAATATGTGCTGTTTTAAAGATGACAGTGAACAGCTGTGGGTGACTTGAAGAAGACACAGGTTACAGCTTTGAACCTATAATTTCCTAGCAGAAGCAGCATATAAAAGAATACATAGCGTAGTTAATTAAAAAATGATTGTGTCTGTATCAGTCTACATTTGTTGCCTGTGGAGTGAATCAATACGATTTTGCTCATGTTATCAGGAAGATAATTGTAGCTAATAATATACACGAAGCCACAGACTGGCAACTGATTGCTTTATGACAGATACAAGGCATGACTGTGTTTCCTCTCTTACTGATGTAGCTTAGAAATCCATCCATGCAAACAAGTGGAGTTAGAGAATAAGAGGAGAACCACGCCCCTCTTCTCATCCACGTGGCTTGTTTAATGTCCTCCTATGTTACTATATTTGTGCTACTTTCTGACGACTTTTACTGTCCAAATACATTAGCAGATTTATATTAAATTGCCTCAATTTCTAATTGTTTATTATTTCTCACCAATGTCTTCTAGAATGAAAATATATTCTCCAGCGTACTGTTTCTCCACTGTGGCTGGACTGTAAACCATTAAGAGGTGTGTATTCTGCCAGGCTGTTCATTAGTGTGTATGGGCTGATGGCAGGACTTAAATGGATGAGAGCAGGACGTGCACATTTACAGAACAAATATTCTAACAAATATGTCAAATGAACCAAGAGCGACTACAGGAGATAAGTAACTGCATGGCTTAATAGTGATTGGTATGAACATAAATAGAAACATGCACAAAATAAACAACAGGAGACTTACCCATTATTGGCTCTACCCAAGCTGGCAAAATACGTATTCAGCAACCAAACAGGGAAGATGTTTTTAAAATGTCTCTAAATGAAATATCTAGCTATATGGCTTCCCCTGAGGTAGGAAAAGACGTATCTTTTATTAAAAGCTTAAAAGAAAAATGAAACCCTACTGACGCAAGGTCAGTAGACAGCGGGGTTGCATTCATTTTGCATGAGCAAAGCCTAAGGGAGTGCTGTATATGTTAGTCGTCAAATTTAAATTTGAACTTGCAAGCCAAACCTGCCTTTAACAGAAAGGCATCAGCTCCAGCACACTCTGTAAGGGAAATTGGGGAATACTCTTTGCGTTTTCTCACCGATAAGGAATGGAGGCTTGGGAAGGAGAGAGGATTTGCTGTGATGGACTCGTCTGGTGAGTGCTGGCTCTGACTGGGTTGCATACGCTCTGTATGAGCATATGACAAATTCTATCCATCTGCCCCAGAATAGCGAGCATATATGTGTGCAGAGACTGCGAAGATATTTTACCAGAGGTATGGTGACATATTGCCTTGCTAGATACTTCCCTGTTATCTAGAGATGAACCTGTTCTGAGCCAGATGCATTTTGAACTTCCTTCATTGCTACAAGATGTCACTGTATGAATCTTTACATATCTATTTTTGTCATTCCAGTTTTTGATGGCATCAACCTTCCCTGTCTTTGATTTCTTTCTAGCCTTATGCAAGGAAGGTCTATTGGAGCTGTCGTTACTAAATGAGAGACGTGCCAATTCGCCTAGCGCTGCTTTTTATCTTCGCCTTTCGCACAAATGTATTATAATTCAAGCATCACAGCTGAGAATTGACTGAAGCTGTAAAATCTCAGCAGGGATCCAAAAGCCTCCCCCCTAAATGACTGCATGTTCTGGGAGCCATGGTACAGATCCACCTCTAATTACAGTACAGTCCTATGGGGGTCACCATACCGGGCTACAGCTTTACTCCAGGTGAAAAGTGGCTTGCTCCTTTAGGCAAAAACGATGTGGCACCGGCACACAGCATTTGAAACTCTTCAGGAAGGAGTTGTTTACAGCTCTCACATATCATATTTCTTTTTAGCAAACTGGGTTGAAGGAGGAAGTTGGAAACTTAATCTGCAAAATGATGCTTGGTTTCACAAATAGTGGGTTCCTCATCAGCGATATTCATTAAAGATTGCGTGGATTACTTACCGGTGTAGATCCCTAGCAGAGTGTATTTTAAGGACTCGGAGGGTCCTGCTGACGCAGTGGCATTAGTGGTCTCGCTCATGCAATCATGTGCTCCGCAGCACGCTAGGCTTTCTTCTGAGATTTCCACTATTTCGGTAAGAACCAAAAGAAAGGCAGGACAGAGAAGACATGAGGTGAGTGCACACTGGATATAAGGACATAATGAGAAGGGAATCCAGCACTCAGTGATTAGTCATGGTTTCAAATCCTTCCCAATTAGAGGCGTTTAACTTCAGAATCCAAGCTTAACACACAAAAATTTGGTTTAACGGAAACAGTTGCTCAAGACAGAGCATTGAATTGGCAGTTATTTGGAGATGTGGACTAAAGCCAGAGGCTTAAATCTGAATCCCATCTCAGATTGCAGCATTTAAAGTTCCAGCGTGTATCAGTACCTCTTAATCATAATACACCACCGGAAAGGTGCCTCAGTTCACAACAGCATCGAACGGCTGGGCCTCAGCTCTTACAGCCAGAACATACTGCCCCTCTCCAGGTAATTTCTGTATAAGTTATAGCAATGGAAACCACCTTGAGACATCTTCCTACTTTATTAATTCAGATTATGATTGCCCGTTAATGCAGTCTTCTAAGAATCCGGCTTTTCCTGGCTTTGTTACGAGCTTTATTACTATTTGAGAACATACTTGAAACCAGACCAGCTTGGCAGAGTTTGGAGTAAGACCTTTGCTTTGTTTAATCCCTTCAGCCTTGTGCTGGGCACGTGCCAAAGCAGCACACGTGCGCACACTCACACACCCTGTGCGTCCCCGTGACACTGTGCCCACTTCCTCCAGGACCCTGTCTGTAAAGGCAAAATACTGACCCTAAGCATCGTCCCAAATAATCTGCGCAGTGGGAATTGATGATCAAAACCCCATAATTTCAGTACTTTTGTTGTAGAATTTGTCATTGGCCCAAGCATAATAAAGGGCAATATGGTGTACCTTGGCTGGTTCCTTAAACAGGGCCTGATCTGTAATTTTTCAGTCGAGTTACTGAGTAACTACTTTTAGTGTGCTTTCCCCCATTGCTTCCAATCAGTTCTGCTGTGATGTGAAGCAGCTGTTCACCAGTTTCATAAACAGCTTTAGATTCAATACCAGATTAAACTTAATAACATAAAATAATTATTATTGCCAATGGCTACTTCTACGTGGTTTTGGACAAACAGATCCTCAGCCAAGTGATGATATGCAGAAAGTGACTCACACTAGTAAAGCATGGAAGAGCATAAAACAAGTATTTTATCTGTACATATATCATCTGAAGATGAAGTTGTAATTAGAGGTATAGAAGGTGCCAGGCTGGGCATGCTCTGTTCTTTTGGAAATAAGGCTACAATATCAATGAATGAGAGACGATGACTCTTGCAACTTACATTGATTGCTGTCTCCCGATGTAGCATTGCATCACAAAGCAGCTTGCCTTGCTGAGTCTGGATGCAGTGATGCAGGCAATATGTCAACACATTCTGATTCTGCGGGTGCATACTGTATCTTTCTTACTGCTCAATGAATTTTTAAGCACATTTGAAGTGGGCAGTATAGGTAGGTGCCTTTGCTGCACTGTCAGAGGAGAGGCAAAGAACTGGATGCCTGGAGACCCTTACCCCAGCCAGAAATTCTCTCTAGATTAAAGCCGAGTCACGCTGACAAGGCACGGTTGGAAAGTATGACTTGTAGCATGGCTGCTCATCACTGAGATGTACTGGTCATTGCACACCTCTCAGGAGCACAGCCTTCCCTGAAATCCCATGTAGCTGACAAAAAGTAAGTAAAATTTAGAGTTTCTTTGGACTTTAAGGAACATCCCTGGATGTAAAACTAGGAGGGGATTTCCAAGACAGACAGCATTTTAATCCTCTTTTTAACATCACTTAATGTGACGCGTACTGTGAGGCAAGGAAGAGTAAAATGTTTTGCAGACCCCACAGCTGCACCAAATCCTCTGGCCTGCAAATGAAATCAGAGCATCTGGTCCCTCCTGAGATATCGTGTGGCTCAGTAATCAGGTCAGCAAGGCTCTGTTGCAAGTGATAAAGTCCTTCAGCATTCTGCTTTGATGGTGTTTGGGTTTAAAGGAAGCCTGATTCTCCATAAGTGTCACAACTACCTTGCCATATAGCCAAGGATTCAAAGATTAAATCCTGATGCCAACTCCCTGACATTTAGGTTCAACCTAATCCCTATGTGAATACCCCCCAGAGGATGTACAGTTTAACTGAGCCAGGGAAGAGAGGTAACTTCTTGCTATTCATAGCAGCAGTGGATATGGAAAGCTCCTTCCGTGTGCATCCTGTTCTGACTTTGACAAAATAGGGAAAGCCTGGGAGACTGCAATAATTATAATACACCATAGCACTTTGAATCTCTAAGGTGGTGTCCAAGTATTAATTTATCTTCACAACTGCCCATTTAAAGCTTATGCCAATTACAAGCTTGGGAAATGAGGGCAGTGCTGGTGAGTGATTTCTTCAAGCTACATCAACATCTGCTGCCTGAACCTGAAACATGGTGGAGGAGCCCTGGCATGCAGACTCCTGCCAATAGCTACTTCTGTTTCTTCTTGACATTTCTGAAAAGCACTAATTTTCAGTAAGCACCAACATCAGCTTGACTAACCATGAATGTTTAGCAGCAAATTAATTCAATACTACAAGCTTTGCGAAAAGGCTGCTCCAGTGCCTTTTGTTTTAATCCACTTTAAATAGAAGTCAGATCCGAAAGACTGTCACTGCCAGCAGCCTATCTGTGCTTTACAAGACAGGGGTGGAATTCAAAAGGAACTCAATAGACGTCTATTTTTGAGCTAGTTGTCTGAACTCTGTTTATAGCTGATGAAGAGTTGATAGAAAATAGACAATTCCAGAGAGCAATTTAGCCAATCTACTTCAGACATCTGCCTTCAGATGAGCTAACTCACACCTGAAGTGTTTGTTTTTACTGCCTAGGATGAGAATTGAGGGTCAGTAGCTCAACTACAGAAATCTATCTTTTACTATCTAAAACTAGCTGATGTATATAGTAGAAAGAAGCGCCAAGAATTTAAATTATTTTACCTTTGTTGGAAGACTGGCTAAATATCAGGGATGAGATAAGATTTCCCCAGATTCCAGAGGACTGAAATATCAGAAAGAAGACCCCAAAGTATTGGTTGATAATGTCTTTCCCATTTTTTCCTGCTTTCTCAGCGTACGAATTGCCAGCAATGGTGAGGTAAGTGCATTTGGCAGACCAGAGTGGTGCTCCTCCTAAGCCCAGGATCACAGAGGTAGGGATTAGTGTGTACCTGCCAAAGAACACTTTATTTAGCATGGTTATCATCCATTAGCGTAATAATCATTTGCCCAAAGTTCCAGAGGCAAAAATAGACATCAAAGAAATAGATTTATCCTGTGTGTGATTCAACAAATCTATGATGTGAAACCAAGAAAGGGCCAGTCTTCTGAATCTTAGGACCTGAAAGTTTCAGGACCTGAAACCATGTGGTGGTCCTCTGCTCACAGAGCCGCTGGCTAGAAAACAGCTTTCCCTTCAGTACTTCCAAAAATAGTCCAAACAGTCATTTGGATTTTCAATTAACCTTTTTTTTTTTTTTTTTAAGGGAAATCTCTGCTACATGTATGAGCTAGAGAAGCAGCATCAGGTGGGTAGATGGATGCATTCATTCTGGCTTTTTTCAGCTTTTCACTTCTGCTCCAGCTGTTACTGGATTTATTTATCCCTACTCCTTGCAGGCAATACCTTTGGCATTTAACTTTTACATCCACAACATGGAGCTAGGGTAGGGGTTGAGGTGAAAGAGAGTTTTGCCCTAACTGTTATCTAGTCCAGAGACAGTAGAGAGGGTTCAAGTACTTGAGCACTAGTACCAGCTAGCATAGAAGTTCCCCAAGGAGAAGGTAATGTAGCAGCACATAGAGCCTGCGATGGTCCACTTGCAACCCAGCTTCTTGATGAGGATTGGAGGGAGAAACATGGACGAGATGATAAGAGCAGCATAGAGAACACTTAGGGAAGCAACACCCAGGCCTTCCTCTGAGTTGAGACTGCTCTGCAAGGACAAAAACAGCGGGTGAGACAGATTTTACCACAGGTGTATGCTGCTATGGTGTACAGAGGGTGGCTTCAGGCAGATATATCCAGCCCTAGCTTCCCCCGTCTCCAACTCCTTTCCCCAGAGCATTTTGCTTGTGCATTAATGCTTATTTTCTCACAGTGATAGCCCTTTTGTGAAAATACAGTACTGAACCACGTGAGGATTGCTCAGATCCAAAGCGTTGGTCAGTACTTAGATTATTTAATGTAATTTGTTTGAGTTTCTTGTTGAAAGCAAGCTGAATGAAGGATAATTTTTTTTTTTTTTTGTCCTTCTCTCTTTGCCCCAGGCAAGAATATCCTTAGCTCTGCATTGCAAGAGCTGACTTCGCCACAGTGAAAGATGCTTTACTTCAAACTGGAGGTGTGATACTGTCTGAATTCTTCAGCCATCGGGACAAGGAGCTGAGGAGGGGATTTCCTCTGCTGAGCAGTGTCAGTGCATTTGGGGACTGGAAGAGTTGTTTTGCCAACAGGCAAAGAGACTCCCTGATCACAGAGGTCTCATTTCTAACACATCAAGTGTCTGCTTTTGTCAGCTACAACTTCCCAAAATTAGGAGCCAGGCTTTCAAAATCATATGGTTAGCTTAGTTTTTAAGAGGGTTTGTTGTGTGTTTTTTTTATTTTTTTTTGGGGGGTGGGGCGGGGAGAAACATTGAAATAAATAGTGCCTGTTTTAATACCTATCCTGCAGGCTACAAATCAATAAAATAACCTACTTTTGATTGTGTCTCAACAAGTTGTCTTTAACCACCAAGATAAAATGGAGGGAGAAGAGGTCTACTTTGTAAGTCGGCACCACTCCGTGCTGCAGGAAAGGGAACATCCGTGTTCCAGCACTTCACCTGAACATGCATGGCTTCAGATGAGTTTCTTGACTGTGATGTCTTGTGTTTATCATTGCCCCTCTCATTAGTCTGCCCAGCTCGTAACATCTCCATCCATTTTGGGACTGTTTTTGCAGAACTTTCTTGGGCTTGGAATTTGAGTGTTAGCAAATATAAACTGATCTCGGAGAGAAGAGACAGGTGTGCAGAGCTAGGGGGGACCTCCCCTGAGATGAGATGAGCTCCTTGTTACTGCAAACAACTGTATCGTATTATATATGTATCATATTATACAGAAAAGAAGCCTTAATAAACATATCAAGCTCCACCTCTAAAGCATAGAGATTCCTACACCAGTTGGAAAATCCTTCAAGAACCTAATTGCTCAGGGATATCTTTTAATATCCTGCCTAACCCTGGTCATGGATGGCTTATATACATTTGTTTGTCATTAGACCAGCAGTCTTCTAGTCTGGAAAACTCCTTGCATTTATCTAACATGAAGTATTCATAGAAAGCAATGGTATCCCCTCTGCATTTTATTTTTCTTTACTATACTAAACCAGCCAGCTCTGAGGTATGCTATGCTGAGTGTTCAAGTCGTTTACAAACCTCTGTACTGTGTTGTTTTAGGATGTTAATGTAAATACAACCTGGGGCTGCCTTTGATATAAAATAAGATTTTTTTATTACAATGTTACATCATGAAACTATATTATTTTATGTTCAGATTATTTAATAAGGTGGGCATATATTTTTATTATTTAACATCACTGTATTATAATAATATTGAAATTATAGGAATTTAGAAGTATTCATAAGAAACCCTTTCCAGAAAAGGAATTTGTTTTCAATTTTGCAATATATTCTGAGAAATATCTCAGAGAAATTTAGTTTTCATTCAGACAGCTTATATGGATCAAACAAAGTACTCTGATGCAAGCATTCAATCTATTTGAGAAGTATTAGAATCATCTATTTAGTAGATGCTATGGGTCTGGGTGAGGGATTCTAACCTGTGCCAAGCTGATGTCCTACCCTATGTAATTTAGGAAAAAAAAAAAAAAAGTGCATACCTTCCTCACAAAAGCCATGGAAAGACTGAGGGATTTCACACCACCAGCTGGGCTGGTGCGCTTCCAGGCCAGCGGTCCTGCCAGCTAATGGGAGATGCTCCACTTACCTGCAGACTCTGGAGCCCTCCATAAGCAGTGAAGAGAAGTAAAAATCCAAAAGAAATGACCAAAACGTTCTTAAGATTCCTTTCCATGTTGATTCAAACAAGACAAAGTTCTCCCAGATCACAGAATCGATCCAATTATTCCAGGGGATGCTTTGAGATGGAGAAAAACAGATTATATTTTGTTGGAAAATATCACTTCTCACTGTATTTGTAAAGGAAAGAGTTGTTAATTATTTGAGGATCGGCCAATGAACTTTACTTTTTCCGATACTGAAAAGTCCTCATGGAGCTGTTACTCATTCACCTGTTGTGCCTGTGAGGCAATAAGGAGTGTTCCCAACTGACATCTATCAGGTTTTATTAGATTTGTGTTTGATACTCAGCTATATAAGTCATTTGTGATACTCAGACTGATTTTAATATTGCAGCCATACGCGATATATCTCTCCGTTATCACTAGCACGGGAGAAAAAAATTGCAAGCAGTTAAATGCCTGTCTGGCGTAATGATACACCAATCCATAAAGGGCAAAGATTAAAAGATCACATGGAAACCTATATTAGGCCTATTGCTTAACTAAGGTTAGAGAAGAGTACTAGGAAATGAGATTGTTTGTGTTAAAGTCTCATCTGCATACAGCAGCTCCATTGCTGTGCAGTGTATCAAAACACGTTGCTGGCTGCCTGGCAAATGGCAGCTCCTTCATCCACAGGGGAACCACATCACGTGGCTTTGATGTTTCAAATTTACCAAGTTGTAGTCATTAAAATCATTTTTTTTTCTCATCTTTCCCATCAACAAGAAGAAACATAGACCTAGCAAATAAATTAAAAAGCAATTTACCTTCCCCTTCTCTGGCCCCTGGAAAAAAAGCATCCGTTTTGGGATGTATTTTACCTTCCCAGTGCTGCCTGGCTCAAGGGGCGAGAAGTTCCTCCCTCTCCAGCCTGTCCTGCTGTGTTTGCCCCTGTTTTTCCCTATTCTCCCTATTTTCTGTTTGTTAGTGACACACTGGATACTCTGGCCACTTTTTGGATACTCCCCTTCTGAACACACCAGGTTCCCCTGCCCCTAAGCCAGGCAGGGTGAGCAGACCCCCTCCAAATGCTTCCTGCAGCTTTAGCAGGGGAGGGATTTGAACCTAGGAGCAAAATGGGATCCAAGACCCATGCCGTACCACAAACATGTTCAAGCGGAGGTGGTAGGACACGGGTCCATAGTGTCCAGCGAGAATACACAGTTTAACTGGCTTGTTCCAAATCCCACTAGATGGCACAATTTTGCTTCCCAGAGGGACACTCGAGGGTGAGGGGAGGAAGTTGTAATGCATTAATTCATTTAAATACATTAAAGAGGTCACGGCTAGTTTCGCCTTTGGAGAAAATTCCAGTATATGCCTTTTCATTTTCTTCTTTTGTCTTATAATCTTCTGGAATGAAATAATGCAGAAAACATAATCTTTTAATTCTCTTTTGTTAATGGTACTTCTACATTGCAAGTCTAGAAAGTGAAATACTGGCTTTTTATTTTACAGACGGCCATGCTCAGCATGCAAAGAGTTTCAATTAGATCACAATGTGACTCCTGTTTTGCAGTGGTTTTAATCCTCTATAAAGCTTATAAACCAAACAGGTGCTACTTTGGCCTCCTGTTTTCCCATCTTTTTAGGTTTATGGACCCTTGCAATCTTCCAATCCAGATGCCTGCATAATAAATTTACACCCGGTGATGTTTCTTTTGTTTCTTTTTTGGACACCTTAGAAATACTCTGCAAAATTCTAGGGAGCTGAGGTCACATTCCCTGAAAAAGTGAATGAGAAAACGCAAGAACAACAGTTATCCTAAGCTAAAGCATAGTTATAACCTGCTCCTGCAGATACGAGAACCAAGGATAGTGCAAAGCACACTCAGTTCTAAAAGCCTTTATTTTCACTGCTCTTTCCTGGCATTAGCAATAATGACAGCACAGCTTAAAAAAAAAAAAAAAAAAGGCAAAAACAAACATTAACTTGACAATATTTTAAAAATGCTTTGTTGGATAGATTATCTGATCAGCACTTCTCTGGTGGAGGAATTCTGAACTCCTAGCTCTGTCACGTCCTCTTAGCAGCACCATGTTGGAGAGCTTATGGGGGATGGTGGGTTTGGGTTTTCTTTTTTCCCTTTTCAAGTGATCAAAGACATTTATTCCTGTTCCATCTCCCTCGCCCAGAGCTTTGGGTTACCCAGCTGCCTGCTCCTGAGCCTCTCCCTAGGAATGCACAGTCTCTACCACAGAAATCTGATAAGGCTGAAGAGCTCTTCCTAGGTACCAGGCAGCAGTGTCTCCAGCAGGCCTGCTGTGCATCACCCTTGACACCTCTTTCATTCTTTCTGTCAGTCTAACCAAGATTAAGTGAGCCTCGGGAGCTGTGTGCTGCACTTTGTGCTTAGCTTTCGCATGGCAGACTGCAGTCACCAAACTGAAACGTCCCACAGAGCACGATCACAAACACAGAGATAGAAGAGGCTAGTTAAATTCATGGCTCTGTCCCACAGCCCGTCATGTTTATTTTCCTGTGTTTATTTTCTGAGTGTAAATGAGTGCAGGCTTTGCTTAAAAGATCATATCAGCAGAAGGTAATCTTTATGTTGTTTTTGGTTTTGTCTTTTTTGTAATTTATGAATATCTTCATTTTTACCTTCATAATTATTTTTCATTTCCCTATTTCATCTCTTTGCTGGTTAGATATATTGTTGAAGCAATCATTTTAACCACCACAACAACCCCAAACCCAGAATACTCACCGTAGGAATCTCTGTCTTGGGAGGCTGTTAATTGATTAGCTCCTAGTCCCTTGAGTCTATCTGCAGAAAGGATGAATATATATATATATATATTTTATGCTGCCTGGACAATGGTCTGGCCACCCCTGTAATTGGGCAAGTGTTGCAAGAGCTGCTCTCAGCTGGCCGTAATTGGCACTGGTCTCTGAGGAGCTGGTGCCGAGGACGAGTGCTTGCCCGTGGATGTCTCCAAACACAAGGATGGGGAGAGGGGTGAGAGGAGACAGCCAGCATATTCCCACCTGGAGAAAGGAAGCTGATTCCTGCCCTTTTTCCATGGTGAAGGCATTGCAGATGCACTGGAGGGAATCCCCAGGACAGAGCCTGTTGTCCCGAGCTGTAGCATTACTGCAAAGCCCTTAGTATATTGGCTTGTGCTGGAGATATTAAGGGTGGCACAGCCAGCAGATTTCGTGGTCCTACTTGGCAGGTTACAGAGAGCTACCTGGATAACATTCCCAGCAGGCTGAACCCGTGCTGCTGCTATTTAATCCAGTCTGGTAGACACAAGAGCCTCTATACCTAGAAACTTCTGTGGGGCAGTCAGGACCCTCCTTTGACTAAGCTACCGCCACCCCAAACACTCACCTGAGGCTGTCAGGCAGAAGACACTCTTCATGGACTGTAGCAGTGTGAGTGTCTTGAGGAAAGAAATTACTCCTCCAGAGAGCGGGGTACCTGTGAATCATAAGGCCGACGCATGGGGCAACATTAAGTGATCCAGGTAGGAGAAGTCTTTCACAGTTTTCAGCTGGCATAGGAGAGCATTGCTGATTCCTAGGAGATGCCCATGCAAGTCTAATTGCAGCAACCAGTCCTTTTTCCAGAGCCCTGCTCTCCTAGGAAATGAGCCTGTCCTGAAATGCCTGCGGTCTTCCCACCCACCCACCAGACCAATGTCCCAAGTTCTCCATTCAGAAGAAAAGGGGCTGATTAAAATTCAGGGCTGCTTGGCCCAGGCTGCCTGCACAGCGTTTCCTTTCTTGCTGTGAAAGGCTAGCCATGTTGCTCTGTTCTCCCCTCCTCCTTCACCTCCTTTGGTGTCCTGCTGATTTTGGAGCTGAGACAGGACCGGCTGCACACGAGGTGCATGCCTTGTGAAGCCCAGCCATTTCTGGCCTGGGGGGTCTTGATTTTAGGTGTTTACCTCCCCGAGGGTTAAGCTCACTCTCCGTGTTTGTGAGGCTCTACCATGAGGGTGAGCGCTGGCTGGGAGCTAGAAGGGCTGAGGTGGTCGGAGGCCTTTGAAAACACAGGCTGTTAAATGCTGAGAGAGAGTCACAGCTCAGAGGTGAGATTCGTAATACTGAGCTGACCCATCGAGACATAAAAGCTGTTTCCTCCCAGAGGTAGGTCTGAAGGGGGCTGCCACTCAGTGAACTCATTTTGCCCACCAAGTCAGGGGAATATGATTTTTCTGGCACCAAAGGTGCCAGCAGTATGAGTTGCTCCTGTGCTCTTCCAAAGGCCCAAACATCCCCCCCCAACCCCCAAGATTTCAGTTCTCATGTCCAAATTTCCTGCATTTTCCTTCTTTCCCTTCAGATCCTTTTCCACCATGCAATGTATCCACAGATATTGGCTTTTATCTGTTCTCCCAAGCCCCTGCTACGTGCATGGCTGCATAGGCATCAGCATACCTATTCTGTCTGAATCCTACCTGATGATGTCCTCTGTCTTTCTCTGGAGATGCCAAACTGTCTACCTCAATCTTCCCTTCTCTCCTTGGTGTATCCTGTTCTCCTTTACTGCTTTGGTGTTCCCTGGCCATCACCCCACCTTAATGTCCCTGCTTTTCCCTCCTTACCTCACCTCCTGAGTGCCATCAGACTTTCTGCTTCTTAAGGGAGTCACCTGAAAATTACTGGTTGTTACACTCATTTTAGGCTTTAAGGTCGCTTTCCCTCCTCCCTCAAAACTGTTCTCAATAACTCACTAGGACCCTGTGCAATTTGAATATCGCTTCATCAAGGAAGAGGAGGAGATATGTCTTGTCTTCTGCACTGGGAGCCAACTCATGATAAAATAGGGAGGAGAAACAGAAAAAGAGCAGAGAGGATGCAGCCCATAGGCTTCAATGCTGTTAAACATTTCTATCAGTAGGACTCTGCAGGAGCCCTTCCTCATGGGACACTTGTCTGCACTGTCGAATCCAGCTGCCAAAACACCAGTATTGTCTCTGTAGTATAGGCAGGAGTCAGTTTGGGATAGGACGATGTGATGACAGCCCAGGCTCACTGATCCATTTTTATAAGCTGGAGAAACAGTTCCTTTAAGTTTTCAACCTAATAGATGTTACCAGCCTCCTGAGATTTTCATCCCTCTTGGCTGGAGCTTTCAATGCATCAACAAGTCTATGAGGGCATTCACAGATACCAGCCCTAGCCCAGGGAGAGATTCAGGCATTTTGAAGTTGAGCCCCTGCCCCGTGCAGCAGCCGATCTCTCTGCAGAGGACAGCTAGGGAGGGAGATCAGCCCCTCCAGGCTAGCGGTTGCCAGCGGACAGCCCCTGTTTCTCTACTGGAACCATCTTGTGCTCATTCTCATATATATAAAGGCGCTGTCATCTGATTCAGACTGCCACATATAACCTTCTTAAAACTGTTGCCTGAGCACTGACAACATACATGTGCCTTGCTCTGCATTTGGCATGTTTTGGAATAGCCAGGGTAAACCTGTTTCTAATCCTAAACCAGTGTCTGTGACTCAGTTGGTAGGACTTAACACCCTGCTAAGATAAACATGCCACTGTTGTGATCTGTGCTTTTCTAATGAACGGTAGGGAGGCAGATCCCGCATATGAACAATAGACTTTTGTATGGCAGCGGCTCTAAAGTCTTAAGAGCCATTTACCGGAAAGTGCTCAACTGCACATTAGCTGTTCATAGGAGCATGCATCAGAAATTCCCTGCACACACCCATGGAGCAGGCTGGGAGGACGGGACGCTGTCAGCAGCCCAGACTATTTGCCAGGCATGTACTTTCGGCTTTCCTTTTGGTTCACGTGGCCGCTCATATTGTTAATGTTAATAACTACCATGTTATTAAAAGTCCATTAATGGCTAGCAAAAAAATAATAATAATAATAATAATAAAATGTACCACCTATTTACAACCCACTTGCCATCAATGTAAATACCTTTGTCAGATAAAAAGCGTAAGTAGCATGAGTCTCTTCCTCTGACGGTTTGGCTGCCACTCGCCTGTGCTTTCTGTAGCTGGATGTAGTATAACCACACACCAGAGCAGGAGCTACCAAGCTGCAGAAGTGCAGGCAGGGGCTCCTGAGAGCGACACATTAAAAAAGGGCTGTTCTGTACAGGCTGATGTAGAGTTAGGCATTATAGAAAGCGGTTGTTATAAGCAAATAATCACATCTGATAGAATTAATCAGAATAGGTGATTTTGTTGTTTTCTTTCCTGCAGTAAATTTTGATGATACAAATTCTTCCCTTTCCCAGTAGATATCACCATAGGATGTACCTGTCCTTTTCTGTGACACAAAACACAGAGAAGGTCCATAACCTTCCCCTGGGGTGACAGAGCGTCTCCCAGCCCTCAGCAGCAGGGTCCTTCCCTTGCACCATTATTAGTAAATTATGCAGCCATCCAGCACAGCTGGTTCCCTACCAGCCATCCCTGACCCTTTTCTTGCCCTCTGCAGTCTTGCCTTCTCCCACACGTGTTCCTCTAACCGCAGGCTTATTAGTCTGTGGCTCCTTGTGTTCAGTCAAATCAAATTACCTTTTCAAACAGCTTCCTGTGTACATTCAAATTATGAAGCTATGATAGATACCTCTCTGGAAACAGGTACCGGAGTCCAGCTGGGAATGTCTTGATGGTTGATCCTCTGAACAAGCTCCACATCTCCTGTGTCTTTTATGGAGATCAGGAAGCCTTCTGTGTCTCTCTAACCTTCTATAGATCTTCCCAGAAACAGCCCCATAAGGGTTGCAAAACTCCTATCCCATGCTTTCCTGGAAATTTCTCTTCATTTTGTCAGCTACTGATGTGAGACTTCAACTAAGAAGCAAAGAGTATATTTAGGAAGATAGGGCACATACAACTCCACCTCTTGCTTATCATCTGAAATGAGTAGTTACTATTCTGCTTGCATTCTTGATTGCATATTCATTTCTTAAGAACTGCTAATATTCCACAGAAGTTCTCCTGCCTCCAGAGAAGTGCAGAGACTGCTCATCATGATCACTCTGTCCCTTCACAGAGGCTGTTCAGTGACTGTGGATGGAGGGAATTAGCAGTTGCTCCCCACACAATATGGAGAGTGCTTAATGGGGACCTGAAGGTGAAAAGTGTCAGTCTACTACCACCAGTTCCTTAATCATTTAGCAGTACCCCAGGAATGGTCACCGCATACAAATAGTTTCAGCCTGGATTGTATCTCTGGAAAACCATCCTTGTTTTTTTTCTATTAAGAGTCACTCACAGAGTCTGTTCCAGGACCCACAGCAATGCTGACCTTGGTGTCAGTACCTTCAGTCCTTCGTGTGCCTGTGGATGGATACCCTTGGCTTTCCCACGTGAGAGAGTTAAAGCTTGGTGATGTCAGTCTAAGCAGGAGGCTAAAGACTTCCGAGCATTGTAGGACAAGTCAGGAGAAATGTGTTGGAAAAACTGTCAGAGCAGCAGGCAGGAAATCTAGAAGCAAAATCTAGTTCCTAACAGGCTACTGGCTTCAATAGACTCTCTGTGAGAAAAGGTATTTCTTTTCTGTTTGCTAGATTCCCTAAGGCCAACAAGCAGACCACAATGGACTAAATAAGTCTGTAGGTACTTTAAAAAGACATCTCGATATACTTAAATGTCAGAAATTATAAAAATGATGCTAAACATGGATTCCTCCCTGCCAGCCCTCTGGAGGTATGGTAGCTTTAATTATTCATCATTAAAGACTGAATTAATTGAGTTTTTTCTTAAACATCCTCTTCCAGAGGTAGCTTTTTAAGTGACTGAGAGTGTTTTTCTTAGACCAATAGAAATAAATCCAGCGTATACTACAGAAAACCTTGGCGTCTTTTCATTGTGAGATTTCTGCTCTGCAAGGCAGGAGAAGAAAATTAAGGAGTAAAGCCACATCACATGGAGGAGTGTCAGGGAGTTTACTGGAGCAGTTAGGGACCAGAAGACAGACTGGTGACCCGTTTTCCTGATTACCAGACCCTTAAACAATCCAGCTCTCCACATCTTCCTTTAATGATCAGAGGCAGAAGGCAGACATGCACAGCTCTCTGTCTGTTAAAGGAGCAGAACACGCGTGACGAGGTTTTCAATGACCATATAAAACCCATGCTACAAAAACCTGTAATGAACGGTAATTAATTTTGATTTTCAGCACAAATGATTCTGGCTTTGTGTGTAAATACACCCACTTCCCTCTGGCCTGTCTTTTTCACTGGCCAAATCTGGCCGTGACTCAGGACTGCTGTCCCCTGAGGTACTTACTGCGAATGCAAGGTGGGGCTGCAGCCCTCTTGGAAACCACACCTGTTTCTTATACACTGGACTGGAGACCCTTAGCTTTTATCTTCCCCAGCACTGTACAAACTGACTGAACACTGTTAATAACACAAGCTGAGCCCTTTTTGTATATGTGGGCCTGCAGAAAGCAGCAGCCAAAGCAGCACCAGGCTTCCTGGTGCTCACCTAGGAGGGTTAGACATCCCAGCGGGACTGTCTCTTTCTGTCCTTCTGCTGGTATCAAGGGTGTTGCAGCACTAAGAACCGGCATCTAGGACCTACAAGGTGAGGTCAGTTTAGATAAGCGACTTACAAGAAGGCTCCTAAGGCCTTGTAAAGGGCTCAGCCTTTTACCTGGAGATTCCCAAAGGAGGCATGAAGGGCCAAAGCTCTCTTCTTGCAGGCAATTTATGCTGATCGTGCAGGACGGTGCTGGAAGGGCCAGGAAGCTCCTGCACTTGATGCCAAGGTGTTGCACTGAGCAGGCTGCCACAGGGAAAGCTGTGGAGCTGGGATCTCGCTGGTGAATCTGTGTGAATGTGCTTGGTGTGGCTAGCAGAGCTGTGTGCGTTTGGAGAGCAGGGAACTGGCAGCACCAGATTTGTCACGTAGCAGTATTTGCGTTTCCCCACGATGGCTTAGATATACATGAGTTTAGGCAGCCATTGAGAAATTTCAAAACTTAAAGATATGTAAACTACAAAGTATCCTCTATCAGTGGGACTAGAAGCTGAGAATATATTTGTTTACACAAAAACCTCAGGATTGTGCAAGTGTTAAGAATAGTGGCTGGATGAGGGCAGAGGGCAAAGATCTGTAGAAGAGATACTTACAGCTCCCTTAAGATGAGCCTGTGTTGAGCCTTGAGACTGTTTTAAACCATGCCACAATATGCACAGGCTATTTCCCAAGTGGGAATTCAGTATGAATCTAGTTGTTCGTGGTAGCTTTTGAGGGAATCAGGGCTGTAATGAGACTGTTTGGTATGTAATGGTGCAGGCTGTAACTTAGCTGTCAGCCATGCAGAGTCCCTCTGTAGAGACAAAAACCCAGGCAGGAAGGCTCATCTATTTCTTGTCCTTTGCATTTCTCATGGAGAACTACAAGAGAGCATTGACTTTAGGGGCTGAAAGCATTCAGGGCTTGGTTCTGCAATGAGTGGAGCTTAAGCCTGTGTTTTGGGTTGCAAACATCCTTTTACACTTTACGTGTCAAGGTCCTGATATGGGATTTTAATTAATTATACTTTTAAATTTTCTGCCTTTCTATTTAAGCTTAGGGTGTAGGTGCAGAATTCCAATGGAGTTCAACTTTTGCTAAGACAGAGCTCCTTGGCAGCATGTGGAGTATCTTAAACCTCAGAAAAACAGATAAAATATTGCAGCCTAAGTAGTTTGCTGAAATTACAATTTGAAATGGGTAGAAGTCCTTTCATTTCAGCATTTAAACAGAAGTACATCTCTCCTAAAGATGTAATCTATGAAGCATGTCAAAGGTTTTTGACATTTGAAATTATAGCTCTTGTACTGAAGAGAGGCTGTCAATTTGTAGCTTTGTATTTTTTCTCCCTGTAAATGTGAGTAATTTCTCTTAGCCCTCAGTACATCACCAGTATATTGTTGTTTGTGGAACTGCTTGGATTTAGTAGATGAGAATCAATAAATGAACCATTTACTGACTGTGAAATTGACTTTTATAATTGAGAGACTGCTGAAAATGTATGTATACGTGAGGAAAGCAAAAATCAAGTTACATTATATTGTATGTTTGTTGCAGGACTGAAAGAAAAGTTGATCCTTGTGGATAAAAGCCCCAGAATCGCATAACATTTTGTTGGAAGAGATCACTGGGTGTCACCTGCTCCAGCCTTCCACCCCAACAAGTGCTGTCACCAGCACTAAGTCAGATCAGCTATGAATTTGTTTAGATCAAGTCCTGAAAAACTTTCAAAAAACGAGACCACACAACCTTTCTGGTAACCTGTTCCTGTGCTGTTTAAAGCATAATTAATTAAAAGCCCATATCAGGGTCTTGACTTGTAAAGAGTAAAAGAATGCTTGCAACACTACCCTCCCAGTAGGAAAATGTTTTCCTTTCTATAATGCAAAAGTAATTATTCATGTTTTCTACTTGTCAATTTTCAGTTTTATGCTAATATTTTTCCTCTTAGGAGGAAAAAAAGTCCCACCTGCACAGACTTCAGAGTAATAGGGGAAATCTCCTTTCCAATGTCACATATCAGGCACCTCAGCTACTCAACTCAATTAATCAGCTGGGGTCTCTAAATGCCTTGCTAATGGAGAAACAGTGGCACTTTTAGGTGGAGATCCAGAGGGACCACGCTACTTACAGCTGTCCAAAATGCTATTTCATCACTTAAGGTGGTGTAATTCTCTATGAAGTCAGCTGGAACTTTACTTAAGGTAAAGTCAAGTCAGGATGTTTTCTGCTCATTGTGTGCAACAGCTTGGAATATTTTTGAAATGAGCTAAAAAATATGATAGGATGCCTGGAACAATGTAACCTGGGCTGAAGTTAATGTTCCCATACCATGGACCACTGCAATATTTAGCTCCTGTGAAATAATGCTGGGTAGTGGGAGTTTCCTGTGGATGGTTTTGTTGATGAATCAATCCTACTCCTAAGGCAGGAAGCCCTGTTGCTGAGGCTTTTCCCAGAAACACACATACATGAGAAACATGTTCAGCTGCTAGGTGCATATAGAGAAGGCTTGCTGTTTCTCACACTTCTTGGGTACCTTACATAGCCTTTAACAGTAAGTAGTAGACAGGCTTCATAGAGAAAGAAGTGGATGGTCTACAGAATCCATTTAGAAATTTATGACAAGTAGGTGGTAATATAAGCACTTGTTAGAAATGACTGTAGGGCAAAATTAGGCTTATAGTCACAAGTCTTGCCTTAGTCTTCATTTTAAGCTTATACTTTTGAGTCTTTTTTCAGGTAATGGGCTGGTGCATATCACTGGGCTTAAGAAGCTCATTATTTGGAGGACTGGGAATTCAGATTTAGATCTAGGGTTAGGATATTTGCTATGGCAAAAGCCTGTTGTCAGTTTGTCGTGGGTTTTGTATGCTTTTCCTGTAGAGTTGCCTCGGTCTTTTTTTCTTGAGTGGAGCATTCTCATGCTCCAAATGCTATGGGATTTTATGAACTTCCTTTAAGAATTCAGAAGCACTTCTTAACTTGCTGCTCAGGTTTGATGCACTCTTCCAGTCTGGTTGAACAATTTCCGTTTGATCAGTTCTCAGGTATTGAACTTATTTGACCTCCTGCCTCAGTTACTTCGCTGGACTTGCTCAGCATACTAATTTTCCTCAGTGATTCTTCCATATTTATTCAGAGGCTGAGAGTCTCACCTATGTCATGGCCAATCTTTCTTTTATCCTGCTTATCGTATCATCTTCCCCCTCCAGTCTGTGAACCATGAGTTGATTAAGAGAGAAGCTGAACATAGCAGTTATAGGTGACCTGCCAGCTTGTTCCTGGAAACCTGTTCCTCCAGCATCTGACTCCGTTTAACTAAGCCTGGACATGGTGAATTATCAAAGGGAGTTCTACCTCTGACTTTCTGCTTTTCCCTAAGAACGTTCTGTGAAAACCTATTTAGTATCATGAGGCATATAAAATGACAAACAAAGCTGTCTTCCAAAGGCTCAAAGGCTTGCCCTTAGAAGCGTGTTAGCAGAGGCCTCATGAAAATGGAAGCCAGACGTCACATTAAATGCTGCAAAGTCAGTGTGAAGATCCATATGGGTCAAAGCAGCTTCAAAAGGATGGGGGGAGGGGGGTGTTGTTAATGCATAGGTACTGTGTCATGGCATTCTGTTCGTATGTACTTACTACTTTTAGCAACACAGCAAAATTCTATATAAACTGAACTTGTCCAATCAAGTGATCTAATTTTGATCTTAGGTAAGCTATTGAGTTTAAAAAACAATGCTGTAATCTGATGATTTGGTAACATGAAATACTACTTTGTTCATGTGTGGCTGCTAAAATTGAACTGTGTTTAGAAATGAGGCAATCAGATAACATTTTTTGATTCTGTTGCTCCCAAGGCAGAAAGTGGATTTTAATTAAAAACAACCAAAAAAAAACAAAAACAAAAAAAAAACCCACTACCTTTTATATTGGAAACAGGGATGGAAATTCACAAGTCTTAGGACAAGTAATTAAATACATGGGTGGAAAGAGCTGGCTTAGTAGAACAAACTATCGGAAATAATGGTTATTAGAAAATCACTTAATAGACCTGCATATTGGAGCATGCAAAGAAGTACTAACAGTACTACGTGTCATGACATATCAGTGCTGAATTAAGAGTAGAGAAGTTACTGATGTTGGTTTTAAAAAAAAAAAAACACTTCATGCAGAAAAACGGGATTTAATTGTTGTTTATTTAAGCATAATTTAACTCTTCTCATCAGGAGGACCAAATTTCAGAAACCTCTGACCAGGTCTGCTTAGCATTGTGCACTGAGGTGAACCTCAGAAAAGCAATCTTGTCTGCATTGAAAGCATACTCAGGCTCCCTGTAATCCACACTTTGACAGGAAGCATGTTGAAGTACGTCTCTCTTCCTCCTTGGCATACGACAGTTATCCTCTTGTCCCCTTGTTTTCTGCACCGTGCAGTCTTTCAGATGTTACCATGCGTGGGCACCACATAGCCACCTTCCAGGAGAGCTGCAGGGAATTGCTGCAGAGGAATAGAGAACTTCAACACTCAAAGGAGCGTTTAATGCCCAGCGCTAAAGGACATAATTTATTGTATGACTACTTCTGCTTATCCTTGTTTTCCCACAAAATAGTGAGTGAATGCTCACAGATAATTGCACCCATCCATACTCAATATCTACTTTACTCAAATTTCCTAGTCAAGCAGACACCTAGAATTACTTTATAAGCAAATAAGATACAAATGATCTCTTCATCCCACATATAACTATATTAAAGCCTTCTGGGAAATATACAATGTGATATTTCTCTTATGCTTACTCAGATGCCCTCAGTGTGAATTTTTACTGACTACCTAGAAAGTCCACGCGCACAAGCCTGCACAACATATTTGGTGTGTTTTTGATATGGAGTCCAGTATATCTAGTGAGTTTGAATTAAGTGGGTTGAACATCAATCACCAAACACACAGAGCTGTGCATGGCACTTTCTCTCTGTTCCTCTTAAAAGCAAATTGACAGGAAGCTTTGTTGCTGGCAGATGAGCTCTTACCGTCTGAGCAGAGGCACTATTGTTAGCATGAAACCATAGAGATTCCAGTAAGTTCATAAGAGGAGAGAAATCTAGGACTGTTTCAGTCTCAAAGGTCAAATATGTACTGATGTAAACCTATGTACTTTCACTAAAGTCAATGACTCTAGGCCCATTCACAATAGCTGAGCATTACTGCCTATATGTAATTAATCTGTGTTTTTGTGTGTGTTTTCTTTTTTATTCTGCGTGACTTGGCACCCATTGAAAGCCAAAGTACATTAATAGGACTGTATGAATTGCCTGTAAAGGCAGACCTATCTTCTCAGAAGCTTCTGCCTTGCTGACGAGTGTGTAGGAGTACCATGTTGTTAGCCTAACCAAAATGATTCTTAGAGTAAACAGATCTCTCCTCTTATATTGACCAGGGAAACACGGGATAAGAGAAACAACATATTATGAACCCCCCATTATTTTTTTACTGCTGTGGAATTTAAGCAGATCCTCAGAAGAAAATAAGGCTTTATAACTCTCAATGCATCACTTCTAGGAGAGGAGACATAGAGTTGGTCCCTGTTGCATGTTTTTCTACTTCGTATTTACCAGTACATCAGATAAAGTACAAGATCCAGTGCCCAGTCTGCCTGTTTCCTCTTAACCCAGTGAGTGAATACCTGCATCGCTGGATTACAACTTGTGCCTTGTTTCCTGCCTAACGAATCTTCCAGTCTTTTTGTAAAGTGGGAGAGGCAGAGGTGGGTCGTATAACACACACAGCCCATAGGCTAGCAGGTTGGGCACCCTGCTTGCAGGAGGTGAGAGAAATGTGCATGAATCTCTTATGAAAGAAGAAAGAATTTAATCTGTTTCTGGCAGACAGTCCTACAGAGTTGTATTTGGTACATCTTGAGATACTTGGGTAAAGTCCTATCTCTGAGGAGACAGGTGCTACAGGAAGCATTCCCTAGCCTCTTATTGCTAAGTATAGGTGTAATCTACTAACTGCAGCCATCTGGGAAGTGATGCTATTTGAAGAACTTCAAGACTCTCTAGCTCTGGAAGATGCTGTGTAAAATGAAGCACTATCCTGGTTTACATGGACTGTGCTCAATCATCCATAAACTTCATTGGCTGTTGCATGACCCTTAGGTTTTAAAGGTTCCTGGCAGCCCTTTATATATGGATTATTTGGAATCCTCAATGAGAGCTTCTTCTCTTTTGTTTGACTACTTCAGATTTAAGTGCTGAGCTATCCTATATTTGAGTGTTGTGAACTGGAATTACCATTTCCTTCCTAAAAACCTTAACGAGCTGAATTAGAAGAATACTGAAGTCATCACAAAGAAAAAACAAAACACAAACCCCTCCTTTGGAGACATCACATGCAATCCCAGTCAACACTGCTGAAGAAAGAGGCAAGATTGGGGGTGGGGGAGGAAAGAGGGTCTGGTAGATAGGAAGAGACATGGAGAGCTAAACAAAGGATCAGAAGCAATATGCTTGCTATCTACAAATAAACATGCTACAAAAAGAGATTTATGTAGGTTAAAGGACAAAGATAGTGCAAGATCAAATAGCTGTGAAGTAGCCAGAGTTAAATAGAGCTGCATGAAAGAAAGCTGACAAACTGTCAGAAGAATGAGATTCTGGGGTCCCTATCAGAAAAAAGTGACCTGCGGGAAACCCAATTAAAAAAAAAAAAAAAGTATCAATTTATGAAAGTGACAAATGAGACCTCTCAGTCTGAAATCAGTAACCCAGGATGTCCTGTTTAGTCCCATGTCCTATGTTTATCTTTCAGTAAAAGGGTTGGGTTTTGTTAACTTTCTAGGAGGTTTATTTCCTCCTGTGCTGGAAATGGGTTACAAAATATGCATTCTGGTTGTTGTTCCAGGTGCAAACTAAAATATTTAGGTTCACTTTATTCTATTCGCAGAGGAGTGCATGTTCATGCAGGAGGACACTGTTCTAGCAGCTGATGAGCTGGAGGAGAGGCTGTACTGCTTTCAGCCCCAGGCTGTTTGAAATGATTTTTTCACTGTCCTCTATTCCCTGTGCTCATGAAGTCACAAAGACAGTACTACCAGTTCTAAATATTCTAAATTATAACTAGAATAGTTGCTGTAACAGATAACATCCCCATTTTGTGTTCAAGATATCAAGATAGTAAGAATTTCAAGAACCAGAACTCTAAGTTGTCATTTGCCACCTGGTTTTAGAGATAAAAGCTTCATTTTTTATAGTTACAAGAATAACAGCTAACTGTCATTTTTTAAATGAGAGCTGAGATCCTTGTACATGATTCTAGAAACTGGGACTTCACAAAAATACCAAATAACATGTGAGAGAGAGAAGCCTTCCTCAGACAAGTATTTATTTTTCCAGATAAAAAACATACAGCAAAACAACCTCTCCAGAAAGTATGCTAGTGGCATGGGTATTTTTATAACCCATCCTTCCTAGCAATAGGTCTGGAGGAACAAGCAGCAACAAGGAAGTGCAACGTGAGAGGAATACCAGTTTGTTGTGGGAGCAGAGATCTGGGAGGGCAGAAGGGAGAGAAGCTTCTTCTGCATAGTCATCACTCCTGGAGTTACCCAGATTTGGCTTTTCCCAGACAGGCAGAAGAGAAGGGACTGTCCTTGAAGCTAAACACCTGACTCCTGGAAGTAGCAGCAGGAAGCAAAGAACTTTTTAGGAACTACCTATGACTTTAAATACTTGTTTTAGGAAACCAGGCACAACTACCACCAGTGCGGCCTGCAAATGAGCATTTGTACTTGAGAGCAAGCCAGGCCAGGCTGACACTCCCCAGCTTCTTGCAGCTCTAGAAGAAGCTACAAAAGAAACCCCCAGATCCAAACATCATGTTCCAGTTACCAAAAATCAGGCTGGCACTCTTGGCCATGTCCGAACAATTGAGGAGGCTGAACACAAAGTTATGTGGTCAATTAGTCAAACATAACATTGCAAGACTTCTTGACCTTTCAAAACTGGAATGAATTTGCCAAGCAGGAAAGTGTAGGAATGAAGCAGAACAAGTAATTCAGAAACCCTCTGGGTGTAATCTGCCAATGCCTTGCACCTTCAGCTTCATTTCTGGCCTCTTAGCAGAGTAATTTGTGAGTGTCAGCAGATTGCCAGCAGTGAGAGCAGAATCCTGCACAACCTGCTCTGTCACTTCTGCTTGTGTGAATTAGAAGAATGGTGTTTTATCCCCATTTTATGCTGAGAAATGTGTGTCTCCCAGTGTATCTCTGACAAGTGCTTGCTCCAGCTGGGTTATTAAATGAATGTTCAATGCAGGACTGATGCAGAGAAGTAAGGACATAAGGACAGTACAGACTGGTTCAGGCTGAGGGCCTCTCTGCCTCAATATTTGGTTTCTGACTATGCCGTAAGCAAAGGCATGGGGAGGAATCAGGTTGGTGCAAGAGCATGTGCTACTTCTCTCATGTAGTCTTCCAATATCTAGTGTTCATATAACTAGTTTCCAAAATCTAGTTTTCTATTTTTTTTCTTGTTTTTCTAGTTTTCTTTTCAGGTTAGTTTCCTGAATTTGATGTGGTGCAGCTCTTTGGCAGCCTTCAGCTGATCTCTTCTTCAAGTACTATGGGGTTTGCTCCCAAAACTGTATCAACATAATGATGTTATTTTTTTCTGTTTCACTCTATTTTTTTCCTAATTAATACTAATATCCGTTTTACTTTTCTGACTACTACCTCAACACACAGCCATGTGTTCATCCAACTGTTGTAACCACAGGACCTCACTGTCAAGTACGTTACCAGCTTAAAGCCCAGCTTTTTGTATGTGGAACCATGATCTGACATGTACCATGTAAGGAAAAATATGTGTGGTAGAAATCTCATGTATGGGTGGCACAACTTTTTACCATCAAGTCCTTTGAAGCCCCCTGGTCCTCCTTCAAGCTTTCCCATAGTACTGAATACATGGTTGAAAAATGGGACAAATGAAAGGGCTGAAGACTGTATGGAAGAAGAGTGAAATGCAGAGGATCTTTGGTCTGGCCCACATCTCTGGCTGTTGCTGTGTGCTGGCAGCATGTCCAGCAATGGCAGGAAGCCTCTGTACTTACACCTGAACTCTTCCTGGCCTGCGCATGACACCCTGCCCCACACCTGCCTGAAGCTGCCAATACATCTGGCCCCCAAGTAGCAATGGCTCCTGAGGCCTGTATTTTTTTTTTTCTCACCTTGACCTGTATGTCCCTCTGCAATAACTGTTGCTGTTTCCTCTGGAGATAGTTGCCGTGGCCAGGTTCCCTGTGGCAGTTTGGAAGCAGCAGTGCAGGCCCGGCGGCATGGGGCCTACTGGTATACCCAGGCCTGTCACAGGTTGAAGGTTTTAAGAAAGGAACGGGATGAAAGCCCAAGAATAAACCAGGCTGTCAGTCATACAAGTGTCTCCGAGGGCTTCAGAGCAAACAGCAAATTGTTATTGTTGGTCCTCCTCCACTGGTGCCATATGAGTTTTGGTTTGCCCATGGAGCAGGTGATGTTCTCCCCTGGAGCCAAACCTTGCCTGGCAAGTGAGCAGGCTGCCTGCATTTTTGTTGCTGATTGTTATTTATTTTATTTTTTTAATAGATTTCAAGTGAATCTAGGAGAATTGGCAATTAGTTTGTGTACCATCAGCATTCTCAGGATGTTAGTGCTGAAAAGCAAAATGCAGACCAATTACTGCTACATTGTCTCTGTGAAATGTTCTGCTGCACAGACAGCTTACACATAATTCACCCAAACAGCTATTTCTCCAGTCAGCCTTTTCATCTACCTATACCACTTCATGGAGGAAGGGGATAAAAGCTGCTGCCCTTTTGCTTCCTGGAAGGATTTTGCAACCAAGAGTCTGGACTGGAAACACAGATATTAATCAGCTCCCAAACACCACCCCAAAGGGTAAATCTTTGCATTCAGATATTGGCTAAAGTAGGCATAAACTGCTACCTCAGTTAGCTCTTCAAGTAGCAGCAAGAAGTGCCCTTTTGGACACTGCTCTAAGTGACAAGCAGTCATCTTTAAATTTGGGGAAAAAAAAAAGAAAAAAAAGAAAAAAAGAAAAAAAAAGAGCCACTTGAAGCTGATTTCCCTGCTGTGTCACAGGTTATGGACAAAATTCCACTCAGTTACCCTTCTGCCAGTAGGGGAATACATAAAAACTTCACCAGTCATGAGCATTACAGTAATACAGTACTATTACTGTGCATCTGTATATATGTAATGTGCAGTGTATGTATATATGAGTGTAAAAACTGTGATATATGAATATGTATATCCATACATATATACTACAGCATGTGGTAGTACTGCTGCAGGATTACACTGCGCACTGGTTTTCCCCAGTTTGCACTGTTGCCGGGGTTTTGCGGAGGTAGGGGTTTTGCTGACAGTTCCACAGTGCTGGCGGGGAAGGGAGGGCAGAAATCCTCAGGCCTTTTGTTCCAGCTACATAAATTGCCTAATTTGCCTTTCATGAAAAGAAGATGAGGAGTAAGGCTGTACTCATTTACACTCAGTACAAAGACTGCCACCCAGTGCCCTTTGAGGGCAACGGGAGTCTTTCCAAGTGAACCAAAACTGGAGTTTTTTCTGTAGTTTCAGTAGTTTCAGCACAGCTAACAGAGCTGTGAAGAACAAAGAAGAACAAAGGACACCATGCATTTTTGGAATAGCATGGGAAGGTCTATGCTGAGCTGCAGACAAGCCCTGTGCTTGTCTGGAACCACACTTATTAATGTTCCTCAAATTTGGGGATTTTCTAAAGACTGCTAATCCCCCATGCCAGATCAGAGTAGTGACTCAGTAGGGAGTCCACTACTTGGTGTGTTATCAGCAGTGGTATGAAAGACACCGTGATCAGGAGTGGGAGGAGTGAGGTTGTGTCTAGAGGAAGCCTCTTCCGTCCCACTGTCAGCTCTTCTCTGAATTCCCCAAACCTAGGAAACTTGGCTATACAATTCACAGTACTGGGACATCATGCTTGCAGTTTTCCAGAGAAAAATAAAATATAAAATAAAATTAAATAGTAATGCAAAACCTGGAGATGGATTTATATTGAAAAAACATGCCTGGACACTAATGAGGGAAGATTTGAGCTGGATGCTTAGACTGGCACCTACCTTGAAGGAGCACAATGAATATTAGATCATGACTCAGTGAAAACTTGCATCTAAATGCGCATGTGAACTTTGTGGCTTGAATTTTTCTCTGCAATAAATCAGTTTTATTTAAGTAATACACTTGTCTTCTACTTAGGCATTCAGTGGAAGGGACAGTGACAGGATGCCCTGGGGACAGGCCTTTTTTAGTTGTCTGGAAAAATATTATTGCTTACATATCCATTAAAGCAATAATTCCACCTTAAGCATGTAAAAGCTCAATGATCTGTGTCCTTCTGTGTATTTACTGACCATATCTTTGCTGTGATGGCTCACTACTGACACTGCACCTTTTGCACTGAGGATAGGTGAGTATGAGTGGAGCATCCAATGCTGAGGTCGGCACCATTACTGGAAAACATCCAGCCTTTCTGGACCTGCTGCCGTTCACACGCTGCACTGACATTTTGCAGCTCCTAATATTTTGCTGCCCTGGGCAACCACCTATTATGCGGTTTTGTTGCAAAGCCATTCTACCATGGAAACACTTCCAGCCCACCAGCAACTGCAGTTTCATTAGGTCATTACAGAGATGTTAAAACACAGATTGCAGATGTATGCATTGCAACATGAAGCATGAAATAAGTACCGCTTTGCTTTGAGATTAGACTGCCGTCGGTCTTGTTTATGCCAGTGGAGTCTGGCATAAGTTCCTTTGTATCATTTGAGAATTTGTGTATGCAACAACAGGTAGATCCGTATACCTGAACCCAAACTTTAATAATTGGTCACTTTCACGAAAAACAGCGGTAAGTGCTGCACAAGGCAACACAGTGCTGCCCAGAAGCCCAGGGTGAGCATGCTGCATGAACTGCTGCCCTCGTGATGCCGGGAATAGGGAGTGATGTGCACGAGCTGTCACCGCATGGCTGGTGGGGACACAGCGGCATTGTTTCATCAGGCTGAAAGTCTTTGTCATGAGCCATAACGGAAGGATGACAAAGATTTGTCCCTCTGCTTTTTCATGCAGCGTGTGGCCCTTTAAAGCCATCCTTTGTGACCTCAGTGACTCAACATGAGGGACATCAGCAAAAGGGAAAGGAAATGCCAGAGCGTGACACAATTGTTTCCAGGCAAGCAGGTTCCTGGTGGAGAGCCAGGTGCTGATACCCGGACTCACACGTAAGTCGTGGAGCTGCTCGGGGTCAGGAGCTGTGCGCGGGGCCTGTGGCAAAAGCCGGCCTCTCCACATGCAAACTGAGATAGTCCGTGCATTTCTGTGAGCAGTGGTCTGGTGTTCCACTTGTGTGCAGGATATACAGTGCATCTGGAATAATTAATTTCTAAGCCTATTGTTGCTTTCTTGTGGATCAGAAGTTTGCTGCTTCTAAGGCCGGCTGACTGTATTCAATATCTCTTCCTGTTTAACTTTGTTATTCCGGCCTCCTGCCTTTTTTTAGGACCTGTCTTTTCATTTTTCCCTTGAACTAGAGAATTTGCCTAAAGTATGGATGAGTCATGGATACCGTATTTCCTCTTCTCTGCAACACGTTCACATTTTTGAACAATTACAGCTGACAGTGATCAGCTATACTTCCAAAATATCCTTTTCAGGGAGGAAAAGGGAGGAATGGTGATGCTGAAATCAGCCTGAAAGGTAAACGACTAAAAGAGAGAGAGAGAAATAACAGACAGAGAGTCTTAGAAGGGCAGCCAGACGTGGGCACTTACTGTGCAGCATTTTATGGCAGTGCTTCAACTGATAACGTTCCTGTAATCAGAGACACTCTGTCATACCTGTCAGCAGCCATCAGGCATACCACAGGCAGCTCTAAATACAAATATCAGAAGCAAAAAGGATAAATAACCGGAAGGCCTATTCATTTTCCCTGCTCACAGCAAGACATATTCTGAAGGGTGGGAAGGTTAGTTTATAACAGAGGATGTAAAAGATGCTGCCAACTCTGCATTGTCCCATCAAAGCCATACAGCTCCAGCTCCGAATTGTGGCTCTTACCTCAAGGACTTTAGTAATAATAATTAATTATCATCATTGGATTCATTATAATTAATTACAATTAATTGTTAATTATGCCAATCCATATTTTTAAAGCCTTTCATTTTTCTTTCAGAGGTCAGCTTTCCCATCTTGTCTTGTGTCCCAGGCTGTTTCCTTAAGTAGGTCTAGTGGTTTTGCTTCTCGTTTCTGTGGGGTTTTTTCTTTTTCTTTCTTTATTTAAAAGGTGTAGCAAATATTCCCTTCATAAAGAAATCTGCTATTGAGGTTATTAAGGGCTAAAGTTTACAGGGCAACTATAACCACTCTCTTTTCACCCCTAAATTGTAAGGCTGTATGGGGTTGATAACAGAAGTCCTTTGAGTATCAGAGAGAAAATCAGGCTTGTCATAGGCAGTCATTGACAAGAGAGGCTAATTCCAACTGTCTCTTGCCACATATCAGAGTACCTTATATAAGAGCCCATCAAGCACTCATCTGTAATAGAGAGTATTTGTGTAACGATCACCGATGCCACACTACAGTCAGCTAGAGCCCTAGAAACGGTCATCCTGACATTCAGTCATGACTGGAAGAAGATCATGTTGCAGTCCCACTACACACAGCAAGTTCTTCCAGCAAATCTTTTGTAACTTTAGCACAAGGTGGGCTCCATAGCTGCTGTTTTGAAGAAGCATGTGTGGGAAGGAGTCTGCTCTAAGCATCTACCTCTGGAAGAGTTCTCGGCACAGCTGAAGAGTGCAGCTAGGAAGCTGAAATCTGCATAACTGTCCTGCTTCCTGGTTATTGCTTCATTCCTGATGTACTGCATCATCTCTCCTGACAGTAAACAGTGCTGTCAGTTTTTCTGTCTACTTCCAGGGAGTGTATAGGACGGACAGGACAGGAGAGTGCCCGCGCTCAGGTGCTGTATTTTGGGAGGCTGGCCGTCTGGAAGTCTGCTTGGTGAGGGACTCTCTGGGAAGGACAGGACAGTAGCTGAGGGTGAGGTACTCATTAGCCATAAAAAGTCCCTCTATTTATGTGCTTACTCGTCTGAAGGTCTACTGATAAATCTCAGAATATTGGATGGGAAACTGACTATTTATTGTGTGTTTTTCTTGATATAGCTAGAGCCTTACTTCCCAAATCTGTGTTGGATGAAACATTTCACTCCAGTTAGTGACCTGTCCTTCACTTCCTCAAGGACTGTCTTCACCCTCTTACAGCTGAGGGGAAAGCACAACCCCTTCTTCTCTCCACATCTCTTTAAGACATTCCCATGATGAGAGGCACTAATGTAATTGTAGGTGGTTGGCCTTCCAGCCCTCCATTTATGTGTAAGGGGCAAGCTAGTTTAATATGATTTTTAATATGATTTATAGGATTTAAGATTAATATGATTTATAAGATTTGATTTATATGATATGATTTAATATGATTTAATAGATTAATATGATCAAAATGGGTAGAGTTACCCAAACAGTGTTCAAATGGGGTTTTGCTATGTGTGTGAACACAAGTGGTCCCCAAAGACACCCAAAGAAGTCGTTTGTGCTTTACCAACAACAGATGGTGGGCTATTTGAAGGAAGGTCGAAGGATCTCAATGAAGAGATGAGACTGATGCTTCCGAACTACTGGTCTAGAAAGACCCCAGTAAAGATATGTTTATTTACACTTCACAGAGGTCTGAAAATACCATTTATTAGAAGACTGAGATACCAGTTATTGATAATTAATCCTTTCTTCAACATTTTTTACAACCATTTCCTTTAGTGACAGTAACCATTATAGGCAGCATGCACAGAAGAGGTCCCCAGCTTTGTTTAAAACATCACAAACTTTAATGCCTTTTTAGAGACAGCACTATGGTCCATTTATGCTAGTTGAAGATCTGTCACTTCGACTTAAATTATTTGAAACTGTATTTAGAGAAAAAGCTATATCTGTTTGAAGTAGTTTAGCATTTATAAACGTAAGAGCTGGAAAGGATATCAGAATTGCTTGTTAAACCTCACCTGGGGGAAACAGGGATAATTCTGATGACCCTGCCCACAGGAACAGCTGCTGATAAATAGGGGATCAGCAGATAGTGAGGGTTAAGGTTAGTAAAAGGAAAAGCATGGAGCTCTGACCAGAGAGTCCCTGAAAAGAGACTGGCTGGAGGGATAAGAAGGCTGCAAAAAGAGTTCTCTTTTTCAGGTGAGTTCTACATGAGGGAGTCTTGGGGAGGGGATGAACCTAAGGCTAGTGTTAGGATTAGGGCTGGGTGAGAGACAAAGCCTAGAGCTCCATCTGGCATAGAGCTGCAAAGGGTCTGCCAAAAGATGGTGTAAGTTGCAAAAACAGTTCTCCAAGGGGATCTTGTTCAGGGGAGGCATGACTGGGGGAATAGGGCTTTGGCTTAGTTATGGTCAATACTTGTGGTAAGGGTTAGGACAGGAGACAGGTAAAGCCTTAAACCCCATCTGGCATGGGGCTGCTGTGCAGTAGCCCAAAGGATGGTGAAGGATGAAAAGAGATTTCTCCACAGAGCTTGTTTACACTTGTGTCATAGCATAAGGATCAGCTGAGGCCAAGGCCAGGGCCTAGGGTTAGTGAGGAACAAAGTGTACAGCTGCATCAGGTGTGAGGCTGCAGACAGCTGCCACAGCATGGTATAGACTACAAAACCTTCTCCCCTAAAAGTTTTTTATTGTGTACTCTGGATAAGTTTCTTGGCATAGGGCTTCTGTGGCCTAGGCAAATATCATGGGAGAACACTGAGAGAGAAAGCCTAGAGTGGCAGGGGTGTGAGATTGCAAAGGGGCTGCCTAAGGCTGGTGTAGGCTGCAGTAGTTCTCCCTGGAGATTTTTCTGTGATTCTTGGGTAGGAGTCCTGAGCTAAGGCTTATTCATACTCAGTTTAGGAGAAATCTTAAGGTTAGTGCACCAGTAGTGATGGTGGTACAGGCATTTAAAATCAGCTCAATGCTTCTGACTTTGAAGAGCCAGATGTCTGGGTGCTTCTCTGGGCATGGAGTAGCCAACTCCAACTCTCTGCCCAGGCACTGTATTCTGATAGCTCTTCTTCATATGAAAGTATGAGGGGTCTGACCACTGAAACTCACTGCCATAAAATCTATTCTAGAGTCAGCAAAAATGAAAGCACAAGTATACTGTGATACCTGGCTGCCATTTTTTCAACCACCTCTTCCCATTACTCTTGTTGAAGGTGGCTTTTGGAAATACAATAGCAGCCAGTGTTTTCTCTACACTACTTTTGCTTCTTGACAATGCTGTTGATGTAATGTTAGGAATTTTGAAGAAGATAAATTGAAAGTAGACAAGAGCAATCAGTATTTTAAACTAAGTTAAACCAAGAGGACCTACTAGAGCCAATTATTGTTGTCATGCCAGAGTAAGTTAATATAAATCACTGGGGTTACAGATAGGGCAAGCAGTATGAGAGAAGAAAGTTGCCTAGGACTCTCCTGTTCACAAAGGCTTTGTCATCTTTTTGGACCATGTGTCTGTTGCCTTCGTTGTCTCACTTGCCTTAGTGCTGTGAAACCTATGAAGTGCTGGGATGTGAAAGAGAGGATTCTGCTAGTTTGAGATGTGGAGCTGGAGCAAAGGCTCATGCAATGCAGCAAGGTTCAAGGTAGGGATGCTCACATCCAGCATGTAGGAATGCCAAATTCCCAGGTATAATTATGGAGGTGTTTGGGGTTGACTTTTGGGTATCTGATTTTCCTGAATCTGCTGGTATCTTTTGGAGCATTGATTGTATTGAGGTGTTAACTTACAACGTAGTCACTTCTTGCACCAGTGGTGCAGTGATATTCTTCAACTGTTGGCCAGATATATAATAGCATTCTCTATAAGTAGTCTGAAGGGATAACCATTTGGCTCCTTTCACTAGGCCTAACATTTCCCACACTTAAATATGAGCCTGTCTCTGTGTATATGCAAACCTGAGAGAATTTCTGGTGGTAAAATACATTGAAGGTGAACTTGGGTACTAGTGAACAGTAGTTCACTGTTGAACTACAAGAACTAATTTTTTTGGAACAACTTATAAAATGTTATATTTTGTTTGCAGTCTACTTTGGAATAACTTCAAAACCTTGCAATGGAAAAAAAAAATCTGGTATTCACTTCAGGTTGTCTCTCAAGAAATGACCAGAGTCTACCTTAGAGCTTTGAGACCTGTTAAAAAAAACTTCATCAAAATCAGTGTATCTTGGTGAAATATTTTGCCTTTGACTTAATCAGTACTGTTATGGAATTGCTTTTAACTGAAAATGTCCGTATTAGTTTGGCACATCAGTAGAGGCGTCTTTAAGATGCCCATTTATACTGTGTATTTGTTTTTACGAGTTTAGAGATTATGATGCTCAAACACTTTAACACTCCAGATTCAAAGACTTTTTGAACTTCCTGCTCTGCACCATTTCTATTCTTTCCTTTCAAGTGAAAAATTAAAACTGTGTTTAACAAACGTACATCTGAAATTGGGAGCTCTCCCTACAGGCTGCAGAGGTTGGCTTATGCAGGAAATGTTGTTTCCAGTAATTGAATATGGTGATATAATTTATAGCTGCTCAGCCACAAGTTTGAACAAATCAGACATAATGCTACTGATTAATTGGATTTTTTGTTTATCACAGTACCACAATCTTTAGGCAAAAGATGATAGCTCCCGTTTTATTTAAAGCTTTCCAGAAGGCAAAAGGCTTCTGAGAACTGAATTCCTGGCTTCTCACATTGCTGCCAGTCAATGGGATGTCCTTCACACTGCAGAATTTGTAATGGCTTGCACAGCACCATATGCCCCACTGCTGAATCAGCCTGCATGCAGTGTATGCATGTGCATGCACATGAGCATTTGCACATACATGCATGACAACCGTTTGGTGATCTTCTCTTTTTGAAAGAAATAAAAAATATTTTTTTCAGTATGAAGTGGGGAAGCAGCTCCTAGACTATTACAGTTGTTCTATTTGTAGGTGATTTGTGATTCATTTTTTTTTTTTTACCCACAACATTTAAGGCCTTCAAAAAAATAATTGCCGTGCTTGTGTTGCTTGTTCTGAAACAAGTGTGGTTGGCTCCAGAGAAGCAGAACAATGCTATGATAATCTATTATTGTTACTTTCTACATTTTAAGGTACTAGCCTTGTGTTTAGCACTGAATGAAACACAAGAGATAGTGCACAGCCTATTGACTGTCTCTGAGCTCACTGCTCAAAGGCTGGGACAGAAGTAGGTTATTTGTTCAGTTCCTGCTGAGCATTGTAGCTCCATCCCAATGTCATAGGTACAGATGTTAAGGCCATTACTGGATTTGTCAAGCCCTTTGTCATATAGCTTACTGAGAAGGGAAATGACAACCTGGTCTGGGACCTAAGAAATTAAGCTGAGAAGTGAGAACTCTGGAATTTTTTCCTTTTATAAAGAAAGTAAGTGTGTGAGTGTCCTGGTACATGGTTTTGTAATCCCCAAATACAAAGCATTGTTAAAAAGCTAAACAGGAAAGCTTGATTTTCATGCAAAACCAAAGTAACACAAAGTCTGTGCAGATGCTGAGGGCTAGGTGGGCTGTCTTGCCATGAACGAGGAGGCTTCCCTGTAGCCTCTCAGTGACTTCTCATGCTGGTGGAGCAAGTGTGTGTGCAGTGCCAGGAGCGCACAGGTCTCACTATGAGACTTGGTAGCCTGCTCCTCCCCATGGTGTGGCTGTCATGGAGGATCCCAGGAGAGGTGAGGACTCTCTGGTTTGCTCGCAGGGAGCAACTGGTTCTCAAGACTAAGCTACAGTGCCATAAATTAACCTGGTCATATCAGCCTGTTCTCTAAGCAGGGAGGGAAGAGATAAGGAAAAAAGATGGGTCTGTGGAAAGGTTTGTGTGAAGAAGGTGGAACTCAGTTCCATAATGGAAATAAACTAAGATGTTTACCATCCCCTATGACACTTCTCTTTGATCCTTTCCTGTTCAGGCAGGGCCTTTTTGAAGTCTGTGGGGAGTCTTGCCACTGCTTTCACAGGATTTTGGATCAGGACCATCCAACTGTCTGTGCTGCTGACATATATCTGGACCTTACCTGTTGCTTTCAAGAAATGCGGTGCTGTGGCCTAGGACTGGCTGCTCAGGAGCATCGGTTTCCCCTAAAGGCTTGGAAATCACATAATGTGTTGTAGCTGCACAGCTGTGGTACAAATGATAATGCATGGTGAAGTGAATGGGTAAACCCAGCAGCCCAGCATTTATGTGCATGTGTTGGGTTTGAGTTTATTTCAGCACAGGGATCTGTGCAGAGGAAGTGGCAGTGACACAGTCCTCTGGAAACTGGATCCCAGGCAGGAGCAGCCCATCCTGCTGAGCAAGGGCTGCTCTGATGTGTGAGCAGAGGCATGCCCCAGCCTTGCCCCATCGTGGTACAGGTCCCTTTTCAGCATGCAACAGCTTTAGTATGTGGCTCTGCTCTCTGTAGAGCAGACAATTGTGGGTGGTTTTGTACGGTTTGGGGAGCAGGTTGAAGTTGCTAGCTTAGAGATCACAACTCTCCAGCAAAAAGAAACATTATAAGACCTTTATGATTATAAGTACATAGATGTATAAGTACCAACAGGCCTTTATGATTATAAGTACTGGGGAAGGGTTGGGGGGAAGAGTATTAGAATCATATTAATTCTTTCTCATGAGGAAAAAAAATAAAAATAACAAGTGAGTTTTTGATAATGGCTAAAAAAGTGAGATCGATGGCTATCTAAATGTGGAATCGGACAGCACTTTAATACCCTCAAACTTGTAAGTGAGCCTTTGTCTTTCCTTAAAGTCAACTAAGGTGCTGGGTGTGCCAGCTGGGTGTTGCTGACCTTCTGCTCCAGCCTGTCTGGTGTTGAAGTATGCTGCTACAGTTTCTGCAAATTGCTTGTTCTGGCTTTGCAACATTCCTAGTTTAGAATTTTTCATGCTGATATTTCTGTGTGTCCTTTCTCAGATACTCTTTCTGGGGATTTTACTGGATTCTCCTGGATTCAGGCCAGTCCAGCAGCCACTGAAGTAAAAAGACTATTTCTCTTTGGATGGACTCAGTTCTGACAAAGCTCACAACTGGTGAAACCTGCTTTGACTTCACAGAATAGTTGAGGTTGGAAGGGACCTATGGAGGTCCCCTGGCCCAACCCTACTCCTTAAGCAGGGCCACCCAGAACAGGCTGCCCAGGGCCATGTCCAGGCAGCTTTTGAAGATCTACTAGGAGGAGACCCCACAGCCTCTCTGGGCAACCTGTGCCAGTGCTTAGTCACCCGCACAGTAAAGAAGTGTTCCTAGATGTTCAGAGGCAATGTCTTGTGTTACAGTTTGTGCCTACTGCCTCTTGTCCTGGCACTGGGCACCACTGAAAACAGCCTGGCTCCATCCTACTTGCACCCTCCTTTCAGGTATTCAGACGCACTGATAAGATGTCCCCTGAGCTCCTCTTCCACAGGCTGAGCAGTCCTGGCGCTCTCAGCCTCTCCTCGTAGGAGAGATGCTTCAGTCCTGTGACCATCTTGGTAGTCCTGCTGTTAGACTCTTCCCAGTATGTCCATGTCTCTTGTACTGGGGGGCCTGAAAGTGGTCACTTCTTAGTGCTTCAGAGTGATGAATATGGAACTGTTGTTGGAGTACTGAGCTTATAGCGAGTTGAGCAGAACACACTTTTGTCTCGCTATGTAAGAAGTGAAAGAACAAACAGAAGCTTCTAAGGTTAATGCTGTGCTCTGAGGCATGCTAAGGGCAGCACTGGACTGGGAGGACAAGAGAAACCTTTGCCTCCAGAGAGGAGAGTCTCCTTTTCCCTGAAAAGGCTCTGCTTCTGAGGAAAACCACGTGTAGAATAGGGACTGAATTGCTTAAATGGTTATGAGATAGCTGCATGCATTTCTCAGTCTTCTTCAGTGCTCACTGAGGCTGTTTGTTTTGAAGAACTGTGAGGGCCACCTCTGACCTCCGGAGGGCTGTAAGCAGACTGAACACTGGTATGTCATCCGGGATGGCACATACTTCAGAAGTGAAGGAAAATACTGTTACAGCCTCCACTCACTCTCACAGGAAGCTTAACATGCAACAGAAGCGTGTTGAATGTCCACTGAGGGATTTCTACAGAGGTGGTCACAGCTCCACTGGGAAGCATGATATGAGAGCGATGAATGTGCATTAGGCACGGCACTCAAGTAATGCAGGTGGGTAGCTGTGTTAAGGAGCAATATTTCCATCAACGCTCATACATCGCTGTGTACAGGGTGTTTAGCCATTCAGGCTCCTCTTTAAGTAGCACATGGCTTGGCTTGTGAGCCAAAAGGTTGTGGCAGAAAGGGGAAAAAATTGCATTTGTGTTTTGGTGTAATATCTACCTAGCGGTTTTAAGGTTTTTATCTATGTACTATCTGAGCACAGAGCTTCCAACCGTGGCCCTATGAATTATTGTCTCTCACAAGGTGTGGTTATGTTTTACAAGTAACCTTGTGCTGGCTGGCTGAAATATGAGCCCACAGCATTTAGACCAATAATACTGTACAAGTTGTAGTGTTTTCCTTAGACTCCTGGGTATCGGTTAGCTGCAAAGCTGCCAAAGGACATTCCACAGTCAAAGGAAATTGAGTGTAGGTGGGCAGCCCAGAGCCCAAGTGCATACTTTATAAGCTCTCAGTTGTTATACTTATGGGGTGAGTCACACAATAATCATCCTATTATCAAAATCACTGTTGGGTGTGTTGTTTTTTAACTCAAATTTCATGTAAGAGTTGCCAATATTTTCCAGAGGCTTAAATTTTGAAACTGGGAGAAAATGAAGCAAAGCAATCTAGCTGACACATCTATGTGTGCAAATACTTCTTTAGTTGTACAGTTTTTTATTTTTAAGTGCCAAAAATATTTAAAAATAACTTCATATAATTAAAATAACTGAGGCTGAGGGACTCTGGCAGAAAAAAAGGATTTGGACATCCCTGTTGTCTGGTGGCAAATAGTCATTAAACAGCATTACACTGGTCTTCAGTGCTGGAGAACAAATGGCTTTCTAATGGGACAACATCACCAGCTGGGTGAGAAGGCAGTCACCTGCAGGAGGCATACATAAAATACTTATTGAACATATGCAAAATATTTTGCCCCCAGGGTTTGACCCAATCTGGTGTAAAATATATATATAAATAAAAAAATATATATGTAAATATATGTAAATTTATAGATAATATAAAATATGTTTTATATATATACACACACACACATTGTTGTTATTCCTCAGTCAAACTCTCAAAGCAGAGAGCCTTTTCCAAAAGATCTCCTAGGGTAGGGCACTATTTATGATGAATTCCTGATGCATTTTTGCCAAGTGCCTGGCCTGTGACAGCTGCCTCTGCTCTGTGCTGCCCTAGGCACCAATGTGTTTCTGTGGGGTTTGCTGATGCCACAAACGGGCCTGGAAAAAGCTCCTCAGAGACTTGGAAGGAGCTGTGTGGGCCTTGCACATCCCCTTCTGCCTGAAACTTGTGCTGGTCCTTTTCCAGTGCCTGCTCTCCATGTTGTGCACAAGGAGGTCCCATCCCCTACAGTGAACAATCCCATGGCAAGGTTTCTGCCAAGGGATCCTCAGGTTTTCTATTTCCCCTGGGTTCATCTCCTGTGGTACTTCAGGTAGGGAAAGGGAGGAGGAATGCCTTGGTCGGGGATGTCTTCCAGCTCCTTCCCTCTCCTGTGACAGAAGAATTTTAACTTGGCCACTTAACTGAGGCCTTACCCAGCCCATTGCAGGCATGAGTCATGGGCCAGCACCAGCTGTCACTGCCTCCTCCGTCTGGGAGGAAATGGCTTGTAGTAAGAGAAGCAGAAACAGGAGGATAAAAGGCGTATCATCAATGACAGTCCTCTTGTTTCATTTGGTTACTTCTTGGATTAACCTGTTCTAAAAGCCATTAATATTCTGACAGCGTAAATGAGGAGAAACCTGTTTCATTTAAATGATGTTAGGACTTCATTCTCTACTGTGAAGCCATTCTTCCTGTTCTCTGCTTTGTCCTTCAAAAATATCCTGAAAAATCAAACCTCTTTAGTCATGTTGCATGGTCTCCTTGTAGTCCTGCTTTTTTTTTTCCTAGAGTACGTGCCAGGGGAACAAAAAGGCTGTATAAATGCTACGTAGCCTGAAGACAAATGAGAAAATAGGTGCACACCATGCACCCATCTCCATGTGTAGAAGCCCTGACCCAGAGGTGTCAGGCAGTGACTTGGTAACTTTGCTGCTGGAGCCAAGGGTCTTGCAGGCAACACTAATGCTGAGGAATGGGGAGCTGAAAGCTTTTTTCTTCTTCTGAAGATAAAAACCATTTCCAATAAGAGTAAGGTGGTACTTCTTAAGAAAGAAGTGATTTCTGTCTTTTTGTTGTGCACATAGGCAGCACAGCAGGCCTTGGCTATGCATCAGGATCCCTTAAGGGCTACCAATATTGGCTCAGCAACATCAAATCCATACCTGTGTGCCTTCTAAGCCTGTCCCCCCTTCGTTTTCTTCTAGTGTTCAGGGGGCTTATCAGCAGCCAGGAACTATTTTTGGAATAAAATGCCCTTCACTTTTTGTAGCTCAGCCTCCCTTCTTCCTGTGGAAGCTGAAGTGTGCCAGGTGCTGCACAGCACAGGTGTCCTTTGGATGCTGCCTTTGGCATTGAGGGTCTTCCAGCCCCATGCGGTCACAGAGCATTTCCTGACATTGTGAACAGGAACAGCTATTTGTTTCATCATCTTCCACCTAAACCATCTTTTCCCACTGCTACTGCAAATTATGTTGTTCTTCCAGAGGCTTCATTTCAGTGGTTCAGTGACCCGTGTATAAACTATCCTTTGTACCAAAATGCTTAAATGACTGCTTTGTGATTTGAAATAAGCAGTGACACAAAAATGCTAAACATTATCGGTGGTTGTTATTATTTCCTTCCTGTTGATCAGGAATGAATGAAACAGTTGTGATAAACAGGACCATGTTGCTCATGCCTTTTACTGCTAACTAATCTGAATCTCAGATGGGCATTTTTTCCCTTGCAGGAAAGACTGCTACCTGTCTGGCCAATTTGTGGCTTAAGTATTGCATTGTGTTTGTTACCTGTCCCCGTGGATTAAATCTGATGTGCTGTTTGCCAGCCCTCCACACCCAGCACTGTGCCTCGTTTTACATGCTGTATCCAAGCAGTGCTTTAAGTCATTACGTTTAGGGTTTGCCTGCCTCGCAGAGCCTAGCAAAGATGAATCAGCCTCTCCATACTACTGAAACTAATAAAAGCCTTTTCATTAACACGAATGGAAATTCAGTATTCTTCTGGTATGCTGCTGCAGATCCTGGATTCCTGCTGATTTTCAGGAGGACCAAATGGCAAAAAGCCTCCCCAGAGTCAGGCGAAAGCAGGCACCTAACTTCTGTTGAAATGCACTGGAGTGAGACACATAATAGCTTTTGAAGGTCCTGTCCTTAGACTTGCTTCATTTCAGGGATTTGATGTGAAAGGTGCTATAGATGTGCAGCTCAGTACTATAAAAGTAGGAAGATAAATGTAATTGTTGTACATAGCCAGCTCAGCAGCTTCTGTTGTCCAATACCGTGTATCCAAGAGTGACCAAAACAACTCACCTCAAAGAAAGGTGCAAAAAACCCACTGAACCAAGTTAGGTTGTTAATGAATAATTGCTGCCAGCAATACCTTCTTCCTATACTTAATAGCTGACTAGTGCACTGAAACTTGTAGATGTACGCATCTTCTAAAACTCCCCTGCTGATTTGGAGGATGAATGTTTCTGGTCCTGGATGTTTTCTCCATAAGTGACTAATCTTTTCTCCCTGAGATGTTTATGTGGCCATGAAGTTGTGCCACTGAAACATACCCTGTTTTTAAAAAAAAAAAAATCTGCTCGTGCAAAGCACAAATGTATCCCCCTGATCATGAAGTGATCTGTGCTGGCAGAGCCCAGCAAGCAAAGTGAGGGCTGTGGGATGGGGAGTGGAGAAGTTCTTAGAGAACCGTGCTCCAGTTTCAGTCTTCCATGAAGTGACTCCTAAAAGCAGTGAACAGAGATGATTATTTTAAGAATTTCAAAAGACCCTTTATCTGTGTCCCTTTGAATAAATGTGATGTAGTTGTGTGTTGTCCCCCCCTTCCCACTTCCTGTAGTAATAATTGTGGGCTCCTTCTGCAGTTCTTGCTGAGCATGTTCACCCTCATCCAGATGAAGCTTACCTTTCAGTTCAGCTTGCACTAGAGATTATGCAGTGTAGCTAAACCCCAGTTTTTGCCTGTTTTTGTGGCACACTGATTATTAGGCAAGGTGATGTTGTCTCTATGTGTAGAAGAATGTGGTGTCAGTGCTGTCTCATTTACGGTTTGTATCTCATTACAGAGGTCCAAGTTTCCCCTTGTTGCTTATTAGCTTTTCTGGTAGTATTGTCTCCTCATCTTTCAAGATACAAGAGTCACCTCTGCAGAGCAAAGGCTCTCAGAAGGTGGATTGTTTTGCTGAAGAAAAGGCACACACAAAGTTTTGCACTTAATGAACAGGCTCTGAAAAGCTGCATTTAAATCAGCACTTGGAGGCTGAAGGGGTAGGGAAAAAGATAAAAAATATTTTCATCAGTGACAAAAGAAGTTATATAAGGACAGCAGGATGCAATGCTGTAAACACAGAGCTAAAATGCTTAGATTTTCTTGTAGCTCAGTTCCAGATTGTGACACACTAGGACACCTTTTGGAGAGGTCTTATTTTGTTGTTGAATGCAGGTGTGACACAGCTGAGATGAGGTATGGCTGTTTCCACCTCACATGGCAGACACGTGGTGCTGTGTCTAGTGGGAGAGACACTTGTCGTAGGGTAATGGGGTGAGGGAGGCCCTTACACTCACGTACCAAGCAACTGATGGCTAGGATTAGGACTTGTTATTTCTCCTTCTCACTGTGATATCTGTAGTCTCCCTGTCAGTAGCCTCATAACATTCCCCTGCTAAAAAATATTGGTGGTTCTTTCCCATGCCATCCCTGCCTGCACACAGCTCTTCAATGTCCCCAGAGTCCCATTTCTAGAAGCTGCACTGCCCAGCATCAAGTTGTTTTCCATCAGACATGAGGAAGCTATTTTATATATCAAAGTTTCCCAATTTTCTTCTGCATTGAGACAGTCTTGGCCAACTCTTCTTGTATTCTCCAGTACTTGCTCTCTTTCAGGCAGCTTCCTACAGCCTCCCGTAGCTCAGATATGCTAGAGCAACCCTGAACTAGCAAATGGCAGCACCTGCATAGCCAGTATCCACACAAAGGCAGAGTCCTTTAATATAACGGCCACAAGAGTAAGTAGATGAACAAGTGTTTTCACCAATTTGGAATGATGCTACTTAGATATCCATGAACATCTTGAAGAGCATCCTCATCACATCTTTGCTCATCTGTTGTGCATTGCTTAGTGATGAGGAACTAGGGCAAGTTGTCATTGCCAAGAGTGGTGCTTCATTCATATTGCAAAACAACTGCCGTGGAGATGAGTAAGGAAATCTGTTCAAAATGCCTTTTCTATTGGCTGTGGAGAAAGGGAAGAGGCAAAGAAGAAACCTGTGCAAACAATGATATATTTTAACATGCTGGTAATTAAAGTAGAGAGAAGACAAATTAAAATGACTACTGTAATGTACATATGATAAATATTTTTTTAAGTTCTAAATTTTTCAAGGTTAAATGAATATATTTTTTCCCTTCTTTTTTTCTTTATAAAGGCTTTTGTCTCTTGCATTTAAATCTTCTCCCAATGTTGTACAAAGCCAGTGTAATTCCTGCATTTAGGAAGAAGGTTCATTGGACCCAACATTTAGGGTGAAGTGTTCATTCTTCTCACTGGACTTACATCTATGTTTCTTGGTCCACTGAAGCAGATGCACTGCAAATAGAGAACATGCTCCCATTTCTCCTTTTGTTTCTAACCAAATGGGCTGGAGCTGAGAGCTGTGTAAAGTGGCAGTGGACTTTGAATTCCCAGCGCCCTTGTCAAGGTGGATTTATATTAGAATAACAGCCAAGCTGTGCATCTCTGGTCTCCCACTGTAAGTCCTGTTGAGATAAAGAAAAGGGGCCACTTCAGCGATTAAAATTGGAAGACATCTCAAAAATAAGTAACATCCCCATGGCTCCCAGCCCCAGAGGCTCCATATGGACTCTCCCAGCTGGGCATTTGTGGTGTTTTGGCCCTAATTCAAGAGGCACAACTGCTACTCACATGTGTGTGCCTAGGTTTCCATTCCTGCCCCATCCCCCCGTGCCCACAAGCCATCCCAGTATCCATATCCATGCAGTTTTAACACTGGCTCGCTGCAGATGAAAGATGGCCACCAGCAGCTCAATATAATTCCCTAATAAAACATCCACTGGTATTGGCAAGAAAGCCCCTAAGGAATGAATATATCTTCTGGAAAGACAATTAAAAGAGATGGTTGGGGTAATTGTGCTTGATTGAAAGGAGGCATACTTTTTCTAGCAGAAAAATAAGCACTTAAAAATGTTCGGCCAGCCGAGGACAATTATCCAGCCGGTGATGCACAAGCACAGAGGGCAGCTAATCCATTTTAAATTGCTCTTGCAGTCAGGAGAGTGACTGTGAAATGCAACCAGGCTGGCTTATGGTCTGGGTGCAGGTGGGAAGGTTTCTGTGATACCTGGACTGGGTTTGCCATGCATGGCTGCTCTCTTCCTCACTGTGACTTCCCACCTCATGCACTCAGTAGCAAGGTGTTTCTCCTGCCTTACAAACTCTACAGCGGTAGCCTGGGCCTGGGAGTGAAGAAGGGAATTATTGACTCCATCCCCAGGTGCTGCCCGTAACAGGCAAGGTGCTTTTGAGGTCTATAGCTGACCATGTTGCCTTGTTAGGGGAGCCCTTACCTACCAACTGCTGCCTGGCAGCACTGGCCTCACCAGGAGAAGCTGGTCCTCCTGTCACAGAAAGTGCACAGGCGTGACTGAAGTGCACGTGGAATACAGCAGCAGAGGAAAACAAAGCCATTTCTCTGGTCTTTTCCCCTACTGATAGATTTTGCAACTCAGTATTTAAAATATATATTTTTTTCTTCCCTTTGGTGCACTGGGATGATGAAAGGAGAGTAAGCTGGTATGTGAGTGACACAAAAAGGGCAGTTTTCTAAATATATTTGGAAGTCTTCAGAACCAGCCCATGCTGGGATTTGCCAGCATCACAACCCAAAACACCAATTTAGATTTCCTTTAACTTATGCAAGTAAAACGCTTCAAACTTGCTTATATGTTACAAAAGAGGGAAGGGAAGAGGAGCTGGAGCACTGGCACGCTTCCCACCACCCCCTTTCCCTGTAGCTGTGAAGATATGAATTCAGATGCTCATTTGTACCAGCACAATAAAGAGAGAAGCTTCCCGGTTTTGTCTGGTTTAAGGAGAATTACAAACCACCCAAGCACAGCGATAGGGTAACAAATGCAAGCATTACCTCATCGCCACATAGCGTTATTGGCTGGAGATAGCTGGAGGTGGGGTGTTATTGCCTACCCGCTTGGTGAGTGCCGGATTTTCTCATTATCTCTCTCTCTTTCTTTCAAACCAGCTGACCCTTTTAATGGATGTCATCTACAGGGACAGCCTTCCTTTGTGGAAGCATCGTATACAACCGGGGAGGAACAGCACAAATGTGATCATAAAGAGATTAAATGGGATCAATAGAAACTATTTAAAAATAAGTAACTCTTTAAATGTAATAAACAATTTTGTATTCGATACGGCGATTTTAACCATCCTTTTAAAACTGCCATTAAATCCCACAGAACAGCTCTAAAAATGATGAGATCATTAGAATCCATAAGGCTTCTTGATTTTTATTTTGCTAAGTCTCTGTGTGCTTCCTAAGGCCAAATCATGTAATTTTTTTTCAGGACCACCCTCTGTCGCTGGCTTTCAGAAAAGTCATCACTGATTGCAAAGAGCACGAAAAGCATGGTGATGACAATATCGCTTACCTCTTGTGAGGATCTGGCTTCTCACGGCTGCTGAGAACGTATTGCCCTGTTGGGAGACACCAGGGAATTACAATTTCAATGCTAAGGTAAATCCCACAATACTTTCTGGGGTAGAAGGCAACAGCAGTGTAAGTCACCTGCTCTTGTGATGTCTGGACAGAAGGGGCAGAATTGAGACTGGAGGTGTTGTGTGAATCCAAGTGACGCTTTTGCCCCTGGCCTTGTTTTTTTTCTCTTAGATCCCATTCCTGTGAAATACCCTTTGGCATAAAAATAATTCGATGTAAATTAAGAAAGGATCTCAAGGTTTATCTCTTGGTGAATAACATGGCCAGGTGCAGACCTGTTTCCAAGACCCTCTTCAGCATCTGTACCATACAAAGCTGTATGCCATGTGTTCTGCGAATGGCCTTTAATCCTTATTTCCTTTATGGCAGATATTAATAGGGGACTGAATTCTCTCCTCCTTTGTCTCTCTGATGTTGTTTTCTTTGTTTCCTTTTAGGAGCAGCACAAGGGGATAGAGAGCAGACAAACTGCATTATCCTGGTAATTAACTATCTCAGCAATATAGTGGAACCATGTCAGTGGTAATGCTGTGTAACAATTTGCATACATTAGTTTTCATGTCCCAAGAAAGCAATTTCTGTAGCATTTAAGAGGAAAATAATGGGGGGGGGGGGGAAGGAGGGGGGAGGGCTGGACTGAGGTAAATTATTTTTTTAATTCATAATAGGATTCAAAGAGAATGAATCCAGTCCTGAAAGTGCTTGGATCATTGTTAACGTAGCTGCAATTATTCCTGAAGCAGTTAGCTGTCCATGTTCATCCAGTTTGGAAAGGTACCCAGCTCCTTTAGGACCCATTGAGCTGTGGGTAAGGAATATCAGAGCTGCATGCACCATGCACGTGCAGCACTTGTGATGCTGCATGGGCACTGCCCCCTGCCTTGCTGCCTGGCTTGTGGGGTTCCATTCCTAAAATGCAAAGATCTCTGAGCAAAAGCAAGGTCCCCCAAAACCTGTCATCATACCAGATGATCATGTAGTGGCAGTATTTCCACTGGGGTGACAGAGGCTTTGGCAGTGACCATTCATTCCTATTATTTTTCAGCCCTATTCTTCTTTGGTCAAAGGCACTCCTCAGTGATGCCAAGCTATGGATGCCTTCGAGCCCAATTTGGTTGAAGCAGACAGGGATGGTGCAATAGTCTGTGGTCTGGCAGTGGGGAAGGGGGGGACCCTGAGCTGGTTTCTGGTCAGTGGGAACCTGCAAGGTCAGTGTTAGTTTTACAGAACATCTCTCCAGCTTCATCTCCATGTGGCCTGTCAGCATGTGGTCCTTAAATTCTCTTCCTGTTCTTTTTGATGATTTACTCTGTGACTTTGGGAAAATTACTTACTATCTGTGTGCCTGAATTTTCCCATCCATAACTTGGGTGTATTAATTAAACAACTTCCTCAGAGGGATGTTGTAAGGTTTAATGAATTCATGCTTGCAAAGTAATTTAAGATTTCAGATGAAAATTGCTAGAGAAGTGCAAAGCACATTATAATTAAAACAGAGAGGATACAAAATAGTAATAATCAAAAGTCTCTGAAGCTGTTGATCACAGTAAAGGGAGAATATTTATATTTGAAGCTGCTAATAAAAACATCAATCACTGTGTTACAAAGTAAAGTTTTTATAGCTAAACAGCATTAGTTAGTACTCTGCTATTTATTATTCCACTTACTATTTCCATCTCCATTGTCTTCACACAGAAGGAAAAATCTATTATTTTAAACTGATTTACTCTGGATTTATATCAAAAGGAGATAGCATTGTGCCCAAAATATGTCAGACGAGTGTAAAGCCCTGGCATGTTCATTCATATGTCTGTCTTTACTGCAGCAGAAGTCGATAAGATCGCACACCTGAGTGAGTGCAGAAGGGCTGTGAAATTGGGACCTTGGTATGCAGAAGCAAGGGAAGGAAAAATAGTCCTATCACCACAAACAGTGAAGTCCATGCAGAGTACCAAATCCTTAGAAATGATTGACACTCTGAATAGACAGAAATTGTGTAACTCATGCCAAAGACTTTTCAACTATCATAGGTTTCATTATGTAACATGGAAAACACAGGGATTTGTGTGGCCTTACGTGGCTCCATAAAATGAAAGATAGCTTTGCCCATGTCCTGTTGAAAGGTGAGGAGAGGAAAGCAACAGCTTGTGAGGTATTTTAGAGAAAGCTGTTGGAGAAGTAGCGGAGAGAAACCACAGAAGAATGTGCAAGAACAGATTTTCTCTTCTGTTCATCACAACACAATCCTTGCAAGTCTTAAACCATAATCCAAAAATCCAAAAACTTTTGGATCCTGGAAGCAAGCCCAAGACTGATTTAAGGTTTTATCCCAGTTGGTTCAATTGCATTTGTGTAAGCTATATAAACCACGGACCTCCCTGTGCACCCTACAAAGCCCATGTCTTCCACAACTAGAGAGGCAGCAGCTCTCTTGGTGGGGAGGGGACCTGCCAGGAGGTTGGTGCAGGCCTTCATCCTTGGGAGGAGGTGTAGGAGCTGAACTACCTTACTGACAGGGACAAGTCCTCAGACAATTGAAATGGTCATTGATTTATGTGCTTACAGCTCATACCAAATGAAGGGTTGTGCAGGCTTTAAAATAAAGATGGCTTGCCTGTTTCAGGACAACTTATACATGTCCCATCCTCAAAGGTCACTGATGATCTGGGGGAAAAGATATAAGAGAGAATTTTCACTATTTGGAAATTTTGACTATTTTAGAATTGGAATTTTGGTTTCCTAGGCACAGCTTTGAAACTTGATTCTCACATGGGTAAAAAATGACATCTCTAATGTCCCTCTAGGAATCTGTTTTCATGGAGATATGTTTTGTTTCTTCTGAGATTACATCGATCTGAATGCTATATAGGAAACTGGGCGTTTTTCCTGGAGTGGAGAAATCTCACAAGCCCCCTGTTCTGTGTGTTGCAAACCTGAAGGGCCCCTGGCCTCTGAGCTTTGAGACCTCAAAGCTCTCTGGCCTCAGCTTCTTCTTTTGCAGCTGAAGAGCTCATACAGTGCTGGTCTTGGGGCATCAAACATACAGAGCCTGATTCCTATAAGCTGATTCCTGGTTCATCCTCAGACAATGAACCCTCAGAAAAGGAGATTACATAGAGTGGCCAGTATAGGGAGGAGAGTATATAGCTCTTAACATCCTCAGACATTGTGATTTGATGAAGTATATGTTTATAGGGACTTAATGGGAAATGACAAAGGAAGGGATAATCTGTCTCTATTGAAAGACAAAAGGGGAAATGTGGGAAGTATTCCAGCTCTCTGCCACAAAAATACCTTAATGCATAAGTCATCTGAGTCACTGCAACATGCTCTGGCAGTTCTGATGCCAAATCTGTGACTGAAATACCAAGGAAAGGCAGGTGTCAATAGTCTTTCTAGTAATGAGTGATATCTCAAACATATTCTTTGAAAGAGCCCATTTTATGTTAGATAACTAGTGGTCCAACTGTTTACAGACCTACAGTCTGAGCCCACTGTCACACTGGGGAGTGTGTGGATGGTGGCTGCATTTCTAGAGTGGTGCTACTCATCTGTAGTGTTGTGAAAGCAAATGTGTGGGTGCTTTCACTCAGAATAACTTCACAGAAATAAGAAGTTTCCTTAGTGTTGTGGGCAGATGTGACCCAGCTGTGGATCTAGGACTGTGTTACATGAAGTAGTTCATGCCTTTAACCAGATGGTCTGGTCTGGATGAAGGGAGAAGTAATTTTCCTATTAAATCTGTTCCTGCCTTGGGTGTTTCTGATATTCAACACTCAGATTCCTTCTCTCTTCCTTTTTTTTTTTTTTTTTTTAGTATGATGTGTGTGGCAACTGAATATCAACCCTCACTTGAATTTCTCCAAGTATATTACAAAGGTGAGAAGATATTCCTTCCCTATTCTCACAGAAGTGAGAGGTATAAAGCCAGGACAGACATACTAGAGTTGGCTGAAGAGAGGGCTGGAAAAGGTGGGAATAGGATCCCCATGTTCACTGTGTCTAAGGATGTCCCAAGCTCAGGAGAGCAGATGAAGGGTGGCAAATGAGCTGGAGACAGTGATGTAATCAGCTTGTTTCCCTGTTACCTATTGGAAGCCCCTTCTGTGCCAAAGGAAGGAAATTTGGAAAGAAATATGTTTATCATTTCAGCTTATCAATAAAGCACTTAATTATATTTAATTAATAATAATAATAAAAAAACAATTATTTAAAAAAAAACCATGAAATATCCTGTTTTTGACTTCCTCCCCCTTAGTGGCCACTAAATTCATCATGGTATCTGTGTACTGATTTCGGTAACTTCTGCTTGGCCAATAAAAATTTGATCCTGGTTTAAGGATGTCAGAGATAGAGTCACCATTGCTGTTGGTATTTTACTGCATGAGTTAATCTCTCTTACTGTAGGGGGTGGGGATGAGCCCAGTAAGGTAAAGGAGAAGAAATAAGGTTTGTTTATATCTTTGAAAATATGTAATTTAGTCTAGAGGTTTATTAGACGCTTGTTTATCCCTGGAAAATCATTTATATGTATGTACTTTGTCAAGTCACTTCTGTATATTTGCCCTTTTCTTGAATTCCCTGTTCTAAGCAGGATGAGCTGCTTAATTCTCCTACTGTAGCACATTTTCTCTGGCCTATGGAAAATACTTCTTCATTGTTTCTGATTATCTTTCAGTTTTAAGTATCTTTATCACAACTTAGATAACAGATTTGTCTGTGGTGTTCCAGCATTGATCTTGCCAGTCTCACATACGCTGATAAAATTGTTCATCTGCTCACTCCTCCTCTGTTTAGATACTGCTCTCTTCTTGTAGTGTCAAGAACCATGGAAATGAAAGTGAAATTTCTTTTTTTTTTTTCTAACTCCAAATATAGCTAATTGTTTGGAATTACATGGTGTGGATTTATCATAGTAGAAAATGAAAATATAATACTTGATAGGTAAAGAAAATAAGATGAGAGTCTGAAAATAGTCACCTGTTCTAGAATAGCCGCGAGATAGCTCATTTCCCATATCTCTAAACTTATTCTTAGGCTGGCTTTTTACTGGATGAACTCATAGTGTACTTCTCTCAACACTTTCTTACTTAAGGGAAGTCTAAGTGAAGTCTGGATAAGATACAATGTGCCCCTACTGCAGGGTACCAGTCAGCTCTGTGCTTTCTGTGTCTCCATCTTCATTGGGATTTATGCTTACATGCGTGTCACTTCACTGCTGCTGGTTGTTCCAGTTATCCAATCTCTCATCTTTTCACTGATCTGTAGAGAACATGGGTGGAGCTTTTCACTTGGAGGAGATGTTGAGCCATGAATATGTCTTTATTGCTAATCTTATGGTGACTTCATATGTAACTAAATACTATTATTTTAATACACTGACCATGACCCACTCACTTATATTACTTTTCTAAGTGTGAATAACAAAGGACTCCGATTTAGGATTAGAAACAACACCTACAAGCAGATGTTTGGAGACATATTTTCAAAAGTTGGATTTCCTCAGTCTGAAAATGAGACCAGCCAAATTGATATTGGTCAGCCAAATTTCCAGTAGAAATTCTGGAGAACCCTTGGGATCCTAGCGACTTTTTTGAGATACTCAAAGAGAAGTAGAGGTCTTTTCAAAATCTAGTCAATAAACCCCAGAGATAATGAAGCAGAGGATTTCTTAACTTGATTAAAAATGGGGAAAAACAAAGCCAATTTATGAAAAAACATCAAAACAAGACAAAATTCTAGAGTCTGATATTGAGTGCATAACCAATTATAACTGCTAACATTTTTAACAGACCAGTGGATTTGCTGTAATAGGCCAGTGGATTATCTCTTCTCCCACTGTAATCAATGCAAAAGACCCTGGGGAAAAGCAGAATTGGGATCCTCTTAATTACCCATTTATAAACATATGTATATTTTTTAATGGTTGTCAAGGCTGGGCAAAACACAATTTCAATAAAAATCAAATTGATCACAGAGTTCCAACCATCTTTCCTTGCCCCTGGTTCTACTGAATCTTTGTGGACTCCCTAGCTCTTATTTCTCTACAGCATGAGAAAGAGGGCTGTGAGCCAAACAGACTATTATTTATTACAATCTGTAGTGGGAGTGATGGCAGCTGTTGATGGTAGTTTTTCATTAACAGTTAAGTAAAGCCAATAAATGTTGTAATGCACTGTGCAATGGCAGATGGTGAGCTACAGCAAGAGATTCTACCTCAACCAGTGCTCCGTGCTCATCTCTACTTTGAAATACCATCAAAATAGAAAAGAGTTTTAAAGAGGACCACCTGTTCAGCTGCCTTATCCCCACATAACTTTCATATGTGTGGAAATGCAATCCAAATGCAAACAGCTAGGACAAAACAAACTGCTTGCCACCAAAAGAAGGTAGAGAATAACCCATTCCACTGACAGTTTGGCTATAACTTACAGAGCAGTTTCTGACCTATCTTTGGCTCTTTTTCTTTGCAAAATTGAGCTAGTGGTCAGGCCCGGAATAAAGCACCAGCCTGTGCTGATATTTGAAATTTTACAGCTTTCTTCTCCAAAGTAGTGTAGATTAGGGTAGAAATACTCATTCCATATTGTTCTTTGTACCCGATGGCTTTTCTCATGAAAACTTGCTCACATTCCCGGTGAGGTAACTTTATGCTCAGATTGTATCATAGGCAAAAAGGTGACCACACACGGAAAAGCGTGCACCTGACTGTTTGACATGGAATAATCTGAAGGAAAAAGCAATATTTGGTTCTTGAATTATAGGGATATTAGCATCTTGGAAAAATTACTTTTTGTATCAATATCTGTTCCTACAAGGTCTATGGTTACTGGTAGAAAGTTCTTGCTGGTACCAGCAACTGCATTATTTTGGATATTGTCAAGATGACCCAAGTACAGGATCTCGAGGGATGTTGTAAGTGGTTTCCCAGGCATTTCATAGAGTGTTGTGTATCTAATGATGTTAATGCACTTCTGGCATTGTCATTTTCTTTAATGAAGAGAAAAGAACATAAATAATGGGTTTGACCAGGGTAATAAACATTTAAGTGGTTCCTGAGTCTGCTGTTGGTCCCTGTTGTATTCTGAGTCAGGTGCAAGAGAAAACACAGTGCACGTATAATGCCTCCCTGCCAGTAAATGGGTTATTTGGTGCCTGGAGCATCAGTGGAGTTTCTGTATGTTATTGCTGTTATATAGTGAGAATGATGCAGCACTGTATTTCCAAGTGAATGCACAAACTTCATGAGTCATAGCTGTGCTCTGAAGGGAGGGACACAAACTCATTTTTGGTTTATCTGTATTGCATTGCCTGGAAAGATAAACCAAAGCAATCAAAAATAGAAAACCAAAGTCTCTTAAGTGGATACACTGATATCCATATGAAAAAGTATGTTAGTGAAAAAAGGTATGTTAGATTACTGTACTTTAATCCTAGTCCTCCAAGATAGCTCCAACCGTGGCTGGTAATAGCAGGTTTATTTCCCAGGGCCTGGCTGCTTCACTGCTATTGTTTGCTTGCCATTTATAGAAAAGATCACTATAATAAGCAGTCCAAGCAAAAGGCATTGCATAGGCTCTCTGCCAGGAAAGCAGAGGTGCTAAAGTGATGGGGTGACCCTCTCCTCTGCCTCCACATCTTGGTCATTGGCTGCTCAGCACATAATGGCCGGAGCCTGCTAATGTAGAGAGACCTTGAACTTGTCACTGTGAGGGAAGCTGATGGGGAGATGCAGCACCCTGATAATTTTTGCCTAGGTCATGTGTCTGCTCTTGAGGAAACTGATGTGAGAGCTGAAAGGAGTACACGAGTGTCCCCTTTTCATTCTGAACCTGGACCACCAAACCTATCTCCGATTGCCCAGCTCCAGGTGATGGGAAATAAACACTACTAGGTTGGCAGCAGCTCAGCTGCAAGCAACGGCTAAGGCAAAAGTGTGCAGTGGCTTGAGAGGCAAATTCAGAGTCCTTCCTCTCTGGATCGAGAAGACGGACTTTCTGCAGTGGCTTGTGTGACCATTAAATGGAAATTATGGCACTTTGTGTACTTATAAAATGGTGATTTTCCATGGCTGTTAGGAAAACTTCTATATCAAAGCTTTCAGTGATGACATTTCTAACATGAAATAATGGAAACAAATCAGCATTTTCTCGTTAGGGGAACCTGTGAAAAACTTCATGGATTCAGATTGGACCTGCACGATCTACAGAGAACACACAGATCTAGTTTTGACCCTGTTAGACACAGATGTTAAATGTCTGAGAAAAACATGCAGAGGCAAAGCCTTATGTTCACATGACGCTGTGGCCTGTTACAAAATGAAGAGACATCAGTGTCATGGAAACTTTATTATTGCTCCCAGTTGATGAAACTCTCTTTATCACCAGCAATCTTTACATAGTTCTTTTCACAAAAAGAACATAAATGATGTTTATTGTTTTCTATTGGGCAATTCAATGAACAAAACCAGACGAGTTTTCCATGGAGGAGACTGCAAGGAGTGTTTTTTTCCCAAGTGGTTGCAGCAACACTGGGATCAGAACGGTGCCTGCTTTTTCATGTAGTTACCAGCAAAATGTCTACCATCTCAAATCAGAAGAGACCTCACACAGATGCTTAAAACATTTGAAAACATCTGAAGCCAGCAGATACCATGGTCTCTGCAAGGGCATGGGAGGAGCCATGCCCACAAGAGCCTGTTTCAGAGCTTGAATGTTTACCGAGCGCCCCTGTGCAATTCCTCTTCCACAGCTTTTGGTTTGGCCTGGGGAGACGGGAGGGGTAGGGGGTGTCTTTTTGTTTTGTTTCCTCAGCTGGGGACTTTCCTCAGCGTGTCATTTTCTTCTGTCATCTTAAGTCTCCAATCAGAGGCAATTATGATAGCACATTATGTAAATATTAAAGACAATTGCAGAGCTTTAATTAAAGCCAACTTTGTTTCTTCTCCCCCTCCCCTCCTCACTCCTCTCGATTTAGTCAGGAACACAATAAACTTAATCAGCTGCCCCAAATTATGCATGCATTAGCCCGTGAGATTCAGCAAGGCTGGGCTTCTCAAGGACAAAGAAATATACTGAGCTCCAGCATCTCACTTTGTTTTCTCCAGCCATCTTTTGTGGTGTGTCATGGGAAAAATTCTAATGAGGCTCTCCCTGCTGCTGCAGAAATTCCTGTCAGATGCAAGCCGGTGGCTCTCTCTGCTCTTTATTTCCCAAATACGAGTTTTCTGTTATCCCGTCCTTCTGTGAGGAAGGAAAGTGGCGCTGCCAAAAAATGGGGATTGGGATAGACTGGACTGGCACTGGCTAATCACCATCTATAACAGTTTCTTTTTTCTGGAATTAATTTTCCTCCCTTCTCACAAAACTTTGAGCTTTTTGGCAAGGCAGCACACTGAAGAATGTGTGTTAGTTTATATCTGCAGAATAGTTTCTGTGCATCAACTTTCACTGTGCATGGATTTGATTGTGCTGATTACGTAGGGTGCTTCTTTTTTAAACCCACTATAAAGCAGATGCTGTGACATAAAGTGTTCTGGGGAAATTTCTGGCACACTGGAGACTCAGAAGAATTTGCTAACCCTCCCTCCCTGTAACTCTTCCAGCAAGCAAAGCTGCTCAAATTAGCAGAGCGTCAGGAGGGAGATACCCCTTGTCCTCCTGACTTATCTCCAGGAGGGGAGGTGCAGGCTGGCCGCTCTCTCCTTTTCCATTATTCATGAACGTCACCAAGCCCGGCCGTCATTTTGAGCATGTGCTGCGTGATGGTGGCAGGGAGCTGCTTCGACCAAATGGATGTGGGTGTTCTTGTTTGCTCATCAACTGAATAATAGCTTGCTGCTGTTTGCATTAGGCAAGGAAGCCCTGAAAATGCAACCTTCTGGAAATATTTGTGCTTATTTATGTCAGTGCGGCAGTCTCGATTCAAGAAGGCAAAATAAAAGTAGCAGTTTCTCCTGGTCTCTGGCTGGCTTGCTTGCCAGAGTGCCAAGTGTAGCTTAATAATGCACAGGCTGAGCGTGTGCCCTCTCTGGGAGAAGCCTGAGAGGAAATGAGGCCATAATCTGAAGCATGGCATTGTCCCATCTACCAAACCAGCGTCCTTGCTTAATTTCTCCAGACCAAAGTCAGATATTTACAGATCAACATAGAATTGGTTTGCCATGACAGGAATGAAATCTATGCAACTTAACACCTTTCCTGAGATATTATCCACCGTTTATTTAGAAAATAAATACCTTCAGTTTGATTTGACATTTACGTGCTTCTGCTGTGAGCCCCCTGCCCTTGGACGAGGCAGGTGGAAACACTGCTCTGGTGCGGGGCCAGGAACTACCCTGGTCCTTGCAATGGACCACATCAGGAAGAGACTTGGCTCCCGAACAGCTCAAGGGGGACTGGAAAACACCTTTCTTTGCAATCTCATGTCAGCCAAGGTGAATTCAGAAGGGTTCCCCAGGCAAAGCTGAGAATTTGTTACTCTGTCACAACTATGTCCTATTTAGGATGTGTTTTCACTGCAGGAAGGTGTTAATTTTACTGTAGATTAGCTTACTTTGGTTTGCCGAGGTCAGTTAGGTGTCTGGCATGTCCCACCTGTTTGGGACACAATGCTTCCTTTATTTACCTACCTAAGTAAAATCTACAGGTGCCCATGCCCTATAGGGATTTTAAATGATGTAAATATGGCTGACCATTTATTTCCTCCAAGACTGTTTTTCTAGTGAAGACACAATCTTAGCTTTTTTAATGCTTCATTTAAGTGAGAATATACTCAGGATATACCAATTGCTAAAAGTTATTATTTCGGCTGTAGTATAGTGCATTTTAGCTGTTTTTTAAGACCCATATTTCTGAACCCATAAAATCTCCGTTTATTTGGATACATGTTCTTCCTTTCCTATAATATACGAAGGTATATCACACTTCTCAGCAGAAAATTTTGGCAAGTGAGAACAAGCAGGGAAGTAAATTTTCAGCTAGAAAATAAATAAATAAATAAATAAATAAATAAATAAATAAATAAAGGTCTTTATTATTAGTGAGACAAAGCTGATATTTAAACATATGGTCAGTAGGAAAGTTTGTGTTCCTTTACCTGATAAGTTACTTTTCCCCTCTCAAGCCTGGAACAAATAAAGAGCACAACAGCGACTAAGTCTTTTGACAATCTCATCTCCAGGTTTTAAGGATCTGCCATTCAGCCTTTACATTTAATCTTCTATTTCAGAGGAAAGATATCCTTTGGTCTACCTGGCTATTTTATTTTTATGGAGCAATCTTCAGAATTCAGTTGTAAAGAAGAAAAAGATAGTCTTGCTCAATAATAAAGTTGCAAACGTTCTGCCTTTTACGTCTTGGCAATGCCTGCTTGCCTGTTCTGTAATGTATTAAACTGTTATTTGTTTGGGGTTTTAATGCTCAGCTCTCACTAGCAGGACTAATGCAAGGAAAACTCAAAGGATTTGACTTTGCTGTGATAAGCCAAAGTCTCCACCAAAGGAAATGAAATGCATTTCCTGAATCTCTGGACAAAAGTTACCACAATAGCTTTAGTGAAGTTTTGTTAAAGAGGCTTATTAAAATAACACAGTGAGGAATTGCTCAGTGTACTGCTGCACAGTTAGAGGGTAGAAGTCCTCTGCACGTTTCCAAACAGCTGGTTTGTTGAGTAAGTCTTCATTATCTCAGGTGAAGCTAATAGGAAGCTGTTAGTTGCTTCATAGGGAAAATGCAAAGGCACTGTGGGTATTAAGGCAGGCAGCGGTCTGAGCTCATAAGGCTACAGAGAAGGAAAAAAAGCATTCTGTTATGTACATATGAAAGGAAGAAGGAAAATAAGCTGGTACATGACAGCTGAAACCCCCAGACCAGTTGAGAGGAAGGACAAAGATAATGTAGAAAAAAAGCAGGGTAGATGCTAGGTCTGCCTCGTCGTGCTGTGTTGCGCGGTGTCACTGAATGGCCACCGGTGAAGCATCAGTTACAAGCCCAATGAGGTGCATAGGCAGTTAATATTTGCTTTGATGTAAGGTTTATGAAATGAGGTAACAATCATAAAACATTGTAACTTGCAGCAGGGCCTTCCTAGGTGGAAGGAATAGGCTAGCAGGAGGAAGGTAAAAGAGGCATAACAACATTATTGCAGGGATCACAGGGATTAGGCTAGCTGGGGAGGGAAGGTGGAGAGAAAAGAGAAAGAAAAGGTGTCTGAGGCATTCAAGTAGTTCTTGTTACATCCTAACATCAAGCCATTTTGAAACTAGGGCCAGATGCCCATTTTATCCTCAAAGCACTTGACCTTACTGCAACACAATGGTGAGAAAAACAGGTAAAGTAAGTGGCACAGTCAGGGAGAGGAGGAATTGTCTTGCTTTTGAATTTTCATTAAAAAAAGGGGGGGGGGGCAGGAAGCATATCATTTGAAGCATCACTTGAAAATAAAAAAAAAAAAAGGCAAAGGAAGAAAGGATGTTGCTTCAAAAAAGAAAGAAATTTGTGTTGGAGGCTACATCAGATGCTGGGGTCTCTGACTTCAAGACAGTAGAAGAGATGGACTGGCCAGGAGCCAGGTGAGATGACTTGAACGAAAGGCACATTTCCATTGAACTCATAGTTGAGTATTGCCAAAACATCATCAAAATCCAGCTGTCTCTGCAGAACATACTGGATTTGGAGAACAAGCAAATTTTAACAGCTCTGCTTCCCCCACTCCCCATCCCCTGGTTAGAGCTAGGTTTTAAACTAAAACCTCTCCCTCAGTTATCTTATGCTCCATCTCAACTCTTTCCCTCTCAGGACTGCAAATACAACTCCATCATCTTCACTCTAATGATAATATTGCAAATAGTATCAAGCTGCCAACCATGGTGAAGCACAGCCTGAACAGCCTCCCTTTTCAGTCAGCAGGAACCTGGAGTAGCCAGATCCAGTCTGCCTTCAATTAAAGATGTTTTGGTCCTTTTGGGCTGTTCATTTATATGGACAAAGAAAAAAAACCTGTGATCTGATTCAGAGTTTCAACTTCTTTCTACTTCCAGGCTTCTCTGTCTCTGAGATATACAGGCAAATTTTAATGGTCTGTCAGATACATGTGGAGAAGATGTAAAACTTGCAGGTTTTGAAGTACCTTTTTGGGGGTCCTGTTGCAATTATACATTTTGGGAAGCATGCATGTTTTAGCTCTTCAGTTTCCTTCTTAGGCCACAACCCTCCCCCCCCCCCTTTTTTTTTTTCTTTCTCCATTCCTTCATTTGTCAGTGATGTAAGAACTAGGACTAAAATAAGGGGGCTTTGCATAGCATATCCTGAGTCTGACTTGTTTCTATTTGATTTCTATAGATAGGATACAGAGGTACAAACATGTGGACTGTGATCCACTTGCAGGTGGACTTATAAAATGAACCTAAGGATCAATGGCATTCAGACTTAAAAGAGCACCCCTGGATGACAACAGATGATGATTTCTAGGGGAAAATAAACAATGTGAGTACTCAAATATGTCTATATTTTATAGTTTAAAAATACAAATGATCTTTGTGAAGGGAAGGTTTGACATACACTTATAGGAAACAAAGAATTGAGCACTGAGATTAGCTGTCTTGACACTTTAGTACTCCTTCTGTTAGGGTACTACAGCTATGGACTTTGCAGACCTCAAAGAGTGTCTTTCCATATCCAGAGACTTTCATCATCGGTAAGCTTTTTATGTTTCTGGCTCACACATACAGTATATCTATGATGAGTAAATTAGCTGAACAGTTGGCTCATCAATATTTACATAGGAGGCCTTTATAAATAACCCATCAGATTTCCACACACGTTTGCTAAACTTACAGTTGTGACATCCAACACAAGCCCCAAGAGCTTGCCTTTAGAGACAGTTGACGGAGAGGTTTGTACATCATGTGGAAGAAAAACCACCCAATCTTTATCAGTGTTGTAAAATCTGCCTTCAGAATTACTCCATTGTGTCACTGCTGTGTTGCATTGTTTTCAATTGTCATTTGGCTGTTTGGGACAAATGAGAACAAGCAAGTCAATGAAAAGCCTCCCTGGGTTGCAATGTTGTCAGTAAAAATGAGAAAATTGGCTTCTGTTATCACAGAACACCCCAAACAAATACATGAGTTGTTTATCATTGTAGAGAATAATTAGCATGTTGAATTTATTTTGTGATTTTACATAAACCGATAAGGAGCTCTTTTCCAAATGATTTGCAGGTGATTGTGATCTGTTAGTATCAATCTCCGTTTTTCTTAATAGGAATCATTTATCCAATATTGGAATGTTTCCCCTGGAAGAGGGAATGCATAGGGCAGCACAAGTGTAAACACCGAGTGGTTGATTTGAAGGCTTTGTGCTGCGTGTAACCAAGCCTTGCTTGTTAGAGTGTTTTCGGTGATGCTGAGATGAATCTTTCTGTGTACTTGCAAGTGTGGTGTACCACCTTTGCTGCCTCTGTCCCAGGGCTGAAGCCCATGGGCTAATACTTGATGACTGCAGTAGCACCTCCTGCTGTGTACAAAGCTGATCAACCTCGTCTGCCCTTCCTGTTGATTTCTGTTTGCAGCCTGCTGAGGAATTCAAATACTGTTGTATTGAGTGGAAGTGGCGTGGAGTGGGGAAGGAAAGAACTCCTCAAGAGTAGCTCTCGCCCAGTGAAACCCATCTTGCCAGACTCTCTGCTAATGGAGAGGGGGGACATTTTTTATGAGTACTTCTCTGAAAACCAAACATCAGACTCTCAGGAGAGTGCCCTGAGGGAGGCTCTTGGAAGGCCTTCATGTCTGGTGGAGTCAGAGCAATGTGACAAGTGTTTGTCTCAACTCACCAAACCTTCACAGCAGTGGTGTTTGGGGTTGTGTTTGTTTTTTTTTTTCAAGCATCACAACCAAAGGGGGCTTTTAAGAGGGATTAAAACTCTGTAGATGTTCACAGGGAATTCGTCAAAGGGAACAACCTGAAGAGGAAAGAAACACATAGTCTCAATGTTTCTGAGATGTGTCGCGGTGGCTCACAGAGCAGAGGCTGTCACGGAGGTGTCATGTGAAGCTGTGGCAACCTCATGGCCTGCCACTGGAAAGGGGCCTGCAGTGTGGGGGAAGGAGGAATCGAGTCTCCTGACAGGAAGGATCCTCAGGAAGGGGCGAGCTTCCCCGCAATTTGTCTGTCAGTGATCTTTGATGAAGTGAAATTAATGATAACTTTGATATTTTCAGGAATTCATCTTGCCCCTGGCAGCGTATCCACTGCTAGCAGAGCCTTCTCTCAGAGCAGATATTGTAAACAACAAACAAGGTTGGCTTGTTCGGTGCTGTGTCTTGCTGAGGACTTACCCCTTCAGAGGAAAGGATCACAGGCAAAACTGAACTTTCGTCTGAAGTAGCTTTGATCACTGCTGATAGCTATGATGTTAAAAGTTGCTTGCCCTAGATTGGGAGCAGCCAACCTTCTAGAGCCTGACAGGCAAGAAAATAACATGTAAAGTCAGAGAATCGGGGTTTTTATAAACTACCTGATTTAGCCTCTGGCAGGTATTTTTAGCATGAAGAATAAAACAGAAATACTATGCAGCTTCAAATGTATCTGACTTATTCTTTCACCATTTTTTTCCCGTCTGGATGGCTACCTGGGCAACCTACTCTAGGAAACCTGCTTTGGCAGGGGGGTTGGACCCAATGATCCCTTCAGGTCCCTTCCAACCCCTACAATTCTGTGATTTTAATAAATGTCCAAACCTATCTTTAGTACATTATATTTGTTCTTCTAAGTAGCATAGCTATGGCTTTTTAGTGAAAATATCCACAACAGTAATTATGACATTTTGCAGACAGCTCTGGCCTCAGTGTATCCCTACTAGCAAATAAACCAGACCAGGGCTCCTCTAGTCCTGAGGGCAAGTTGCACAGCTTGCAGTCTCTTAGGTAGGCTGTCTTGCTCCTAGGGCCGAGTAACCTCATCAGTACTGCCTATTGTGAAAAGTCCCTGGCCTGTGCTATGCCCCGAAACATGCCTTGGCATTGTCTGGGTCAGTTGGCACAGGCCAAAAGTGTGCCAATAAGCACACCAGCAGTGAAACAACACAGACACTCACATGCCAGTGATTGGATCCGTGCCCTGGCCCACTTCAGTTTGCTGCTATGGTTGTAGACACCGTGACTTACGGTGCTGTTTATATCCTGCTGTAATTTTCTAGGGAGGTGGCTTGTGTTCTGCTTTTGCAACAAAATCTGCAGATTTTGCAACATGCAGCACCTTCCTGTGGCGTGCTCCTGCTAAATAAAAGAGTTCACAGGGAAGTTATACTGCCTTGGCTAGCTGGGGAAAACCAGTGGTCTCCTCCTCCAGTGGTGTTGTGGTGTGAGTGGCCCTGCCCAGCCACAGCAGAGGAATGTCTTGACTGGCCCCTCCTGTCCCACTAGCCAAGCAAGCTTGGGATGCAGTCAAGCACCCTGTGGGCTGATCTGACCGCAGATCCCTCCAGCCTGTTGCAGGGGTACTGTGCGGGCCCTTCTTGCCCTCGCTGAGGGGTGCCCAGCCCCTGCACAGGGCCAGGCACCCTCCGTTCCCTCCCCCGCTGATGGCCAGGTCTCTGCATGGAACAGCAACTGGCAGGCCTTGCTCTTCGTCCTCTGCTTTACAGAGTCCTTCTGAGTATTTTGAGAGAGGCAGCATCTCCCCAGTGCTTCAGATGCTCCTTTCCCCTTGCATGCTTCCCCAGATGCTGTGCAGTGGGTGCTGCATGCTAGCTGTTGCTCTGCATGGCCCAGTCACCCCACCAACTGGTCCCAGCATGGACCGGTGGGCTGGGCAGGTGGATGCCAAAAAGGACACCCAAAGTACCAAAGAACTGGGAAGCTCAGGAGATGGACTTAAACCAGGCACAGTTTTAGACTGACTCATATCTGCTCCTTCAGTGCCGTATAATGTGAAGTGGGGTACAGAAAGCCAAAAAGTGGCAGACTCTCCTCCTGCAGTGGACTTTCTCTCGCTGTGTTTATCTAACATAACCACTGCCTCCTTTCACACTCCTTTCTTCGTGTTCTTTAGAAACTGCCTGGTAAGGCCTAAGGAACAGCTCAGGGGTGTCCTAAGGGACTGATTAGGCACAATGCGCTTCAGGAGGCTTAGCTGTTAACTCCCACCCTGTCCACTGCGGGGGGCGAGCCCCCTTGGCAGCCGTGCTTGGATAGCGTTGCAGCAGCAGCCGTCCTCTAGCCTCCGGGAACAGATGCACACAAGGGGCTGAAGGATGAGTTTAGCAACGACTGCAAAACAAACTGTTTTTTTTAGGAGCCGCAGCCACGCTCTGTGGCTTAGTGCCACCGAAGAGGATGTGATTTGCAGGGCTGTTTGAGCAGGTACAGACCACATTCTCTACCAGCTTGCATCTGTATCTCTCTAATGGGTTGGGGAGAAAAGGTACTTCTGCTTTCAATCAAGTTAAAAAACTCTCGTACTGTGCTGGCTGAAGCAGACAAGAGGATACAGATGCAGACTTGTCTCTGTCTTTTCTGTGTGCTGTACAAATATTGAGCACGTTCTATGAGAAACGTACAACACCAAGACCAATATGCAGGATTTGTTTTCATTTCTTTTCAAAGGACTATTAATAGTAAATCAAACATCAATTTAACATAAATGGAGTGTGGGTGCCAGCTCTCCCTTTATAGCACAGCATCCACATGCCTTCAGTCAGCTTGATTATTGCAATGGCAGCATTGCAGCTTGAAAGAAAGCCTTCACCAGCATTTTGAGGGTGGAAAATCCTGTATAACCTTGATTATTGCTGAGCTATTTGGAGTTCGCAGAAGACTTAAATTCAGTGGAAAAACAAAAACCTTTCTGTTGTCCACTGAGACTTGATTGTTTGATAGCAAAAACAAGCCTGGCAAAGAACCAGGGAAGTGAGAAATTCCAGTTAAAGAGCTTAGGCCTGATGACTGTGCCCTCTCCCCCTCCCCTTTTCTTTTTCCAAGAAACAAAAGCCCACGTCCTTGTCAGAAGACATCAATGCGTCTTGCTCAGGGCCGATTAGAAGGCCTGCTGTGGGAAGCCCTGACTAAATTACTGAATGAAGTCTTGCATGTGCTCCTTGTAGGCTTCTCATAACTCGCTGACACATCTCCCTCCCATACCAAACCGCTGCTCCACACAGCTACTGAAATGCCACCGGCACAGGTGGTACCTTCAAGCCGAAGGGACAAAAGACAAGTAGCAAAACAGAGGGGAAAGCAAAAGGTCTTTTGATGAGGTCTTGGATTTCAGGTTTTCAGCACTTTCATAGGAAGTTGACTGCTGATTATCATCGTGGTTTTGGATCACTTCTCTTTTTTACACTAAGTGAAGATGTAATGTTCGAAAGTCTTAAGTGTCACTGAAGAATGACCTCTTCATTCCTGGGCCTCCAAGTCATATTTAGCACTTGATGGAGATGGTTTAATTATAAAACTAGTAACTCTCTCTCAAGGATAGAGATCGAGGAGTCCAGAAATGATGGTGATCTGTTTTTGAAGACATTTATTTTTGGTGCACTTGAATCTTAATTATGAGTTACATTTAAGCTATTCTATGTTCAACTTTTCCCTTCCTTTGAAAACAAGAGTGGTTATTTGGAAAAGAGCATCCTCTTGGCTACTTTTTAAGATCTTTATTTTAATGATAAACTCTTGAAATATCGGGAAGCAAGGAAAGATGGTCTAATATCAAGACGATGCTTCTTGAAAAGCTTTTAAACCCACATTCCTCTGTCCACAAATTGTATTTACTCCACTAAGGAGGAAATATGTAAGAGAAGAAAAAGTCTTCATGAGGGTATAAGTGTGCATATGTACCAACCCACCCTGTGGGCTTTGAAGAAGTAATTAAAAATAGATTCCCTGTCTCAGAGCTTGGCTCCTTATCCCCATTCTGCACGTCCATTCCCTTGTGCCAGCACAACTGCTTATGTGGCCATCTGGAGAGCAGATCCACGTGAAGACAAACCTGGGGAGAAAAAATTTTCAGCCAGATCCATTTCCCACTCTCAGCTGCTGAGCGAGCTTGTGATGGCTTAGAGCACTCATCATCATGCTTGCAACATAATTATGCAGTTATACAGCCAGCAGGGCAGGGAAACCTGGCGGTGAGGATGTGGCTGCTGCTGGGGTGGTACATGAAGCAGAGGTGGTGGGCAGACAGCTGGAGGTGGCGTTGTCTCAAACTTCTGTGCCAAGTTTTGCCACAGGGTGTTTTAAGGAGTCTTGATATATACGGTATAGTATAAGACAACCACAGAAACATCAAATACGTGTGAAAAATAGAAGAAAAGTTGACTAGAGGAAAATATTAGGAGGGACTCATAATTCACATGACTTTTTGAGTGACTTCCTTATCTTTTGAGATATACTCTAAAGTGCTGGGTTTTTCCTCTCTGCACTGGGGCTAGCACTGTTTTTATTCAGTATTATAAATGATGTAATTTTTCTCTCCTGTGCAGGCAGAATACAATCCTTTTCCCTGGAACAAGCTCAGTTTTCCCCTTGCTAGATGGGTTATTTCAGCTACCGTGATATATACTTCATGGGTTTCATTCTCCTTTAAAATTTGTGGGACTGAGATTGGTTTGTTATTCACATATAATATAAGCTGACAGGAGCCGTAATACAGAAGCATGATTACACAGAATAATTCATAGTTTTTTTCTTCTAGGCAAACAGATGCAGTTGGAAAGTATCTCTGTTTGCAAGGATGACTGTCTTTGTTCAGTATATAGCAAGAGCGAACTGTCAGAGAGTTTTAGCAAAGCAAGGGTGCAGACAGCTGCTCTGGTCATTTCCAGACTCCAGATATACAGCAGAAATGCCCATTTTTGTCCTGCTGTATATATTAAGAATTATATGTTGTTATAGGGGAGAGCCACATGCTAGAAATAGGAAAATATTACTTAGAGGAATGAACAAAGGAAGGAGATACTGGCTTTAAACCCTGGTTTTGTGGTCTCCTTTTCTTTCTCACTCTAAAACCAAGGATAAAAATATCTATTCTCAGAAGGGATTAGGAGAATCAAATATTTTATAAAGCTTATTCAAAATGAGTCTAGGGAAAAAAAATCTACAAAAACAAACCAAGAACCACAAAATCATACCTTTTCAGAAAAAAAAAAAAAGGCTAGATTCAGTTTTACTGAAACTAGATACTAAAACATGTTAAATGATGATGGTAGTTTTTTTTGGGGGGGGAGGGCAGAGGAGGGGTTGTTTAGTTTTGGTTTTGGGTGGGAGGAGTGGTGGAGGAGAGATTTTTATAATGAAGTCTGCATACTTATTTTCGCTAGTGTCAAAATGTTCCTACTTTCCAGTTTGAAATGCTTCTTTGTTCTAAAGTTTATCTGATCTTAATTTTTCCAAGAGGTAAAATAAGTAAGTACATTTTTTTTTGTCTAACCATTCATCTGAAAATACAGTTATATTCACAGCTCTGTTTGAAATTATGAAATGCAAATCCATCCTTCCCCACAGGGGCTGTGTGCTCAGAATCCTTCTGCCCTTCCACAGAGCTGTTCTTGCGTCAGCAGGAAAGCAGCCTGTTGAAGCACAGGGAAAGCCTTTCCAGTGGTGACCATTAACATCACATGTACTAGGGGAATGCTGAAACTTGCTGGCTACATTCGGTACAAAAGCACTGCTTGTGGAAATTAAGTATGGATTTCCCATATCAATGCTGTGGGTCCATTTATTCACTTGCAACTTCTCCAGTGGCTTGATAATTATTTTTGTCTATGCGGTGATCTCATATTCTCATTGCTGCCAAATAAAAAGTGAAAAGTGTCTGAACTTTTGCTTGTAAAAAACGGGGTTGATGAGTTTTCCATCTAGGTTTTGTAGATGTTCATTCCTTCCTGCACTGTCACTTCAAATTCTCACAGTTACTGCTGAAAAGGACATTTCTGAAACACTTGTAAAACGTTCTTGTTCACTTTTCTTTTAAATGGCATCTCCACATATTCCTCTTAGTAGCTTAGTCGACTTGTATGAGTCACTTTATGTTGAAGTACCCCCCTGGATTTGGATGGACTCTTTGATCTAGGTCCTCTAGAGTTTTTCATGGATTAAAGCAAAACAGAACATGTTTGTTTGTTTGTTTCATAAAAAGGTGTTGAACCCATGCTTCTTTTATAGCATCTGGGACTGGGGAAGAAGATGCAGTCAATCAGTGCTCACACATCACCTTCCGTTCCCTGGCTGGGGAATCCTGCAGAGCACTGAGAACACCTGGAAATGCTCCTCAGGGCAGAAGAAAGAGAGACAGGAGGGAGGGAGCAGGAGGAAGATTGGACTCCTTGGGCACCCACACCTGGACTGCTGCTCTTCTTGGTTTCCCTCTTCAGAGGTGGAAAGAAATAGCCCGGAAGAAAAGCTGCCAGAAGGACACTGGGAAAGGAGAACTTGCTAATGGACCTCTAAAAAGGAAATTACAGTTTTGACCTGCGATAACAATGGAGGAGTTGTATCAGGAAGGTGTACATGTCAGCTGTATTATGCCATTTATCCCAGCCTCTTCTCCTGGTTGATATAATTAACTTTTACTGCAGATTCAAGAAGATGAGAGGAAAACCACTGCATATGGTGAATCCTCAGCTAAGAGCAAGGATTAAATGAAGTTCAGTAAACTACTTAGCAATGAATGCTATGACACTTCATTGGGAGCAAAATACGGGTGGAACAGGCAAGGGCTGGGCACATTATCATTTCTGGCATTAGGTTAATTGCATTGCTGATACTCTGTGAACTGCTGACAGAGCAGGAGTGGCTCATTGCTGGACTCTGCCCTTGTTGATGCCAGAGGGGAAAGTCTAGTTCCCACCTCTTTAAAAGCCTTGCTGAGTGAAGGGGATCATGAACAAACGGTTGGGAAAATAAGAAGAGGCTCATAAGAGCATATGGGGGGAGATTCTTTATCGACTGAGCTCTGGGAGTCAAGCAGGATACTCAAAAGTGTGGGTGAAAGGGGAGGAAACAAATCCCTTTCTACACTAAGGGGAAGTGTCCTTTAGATGCTCATGTACTACTGTGGGGCTCAGCTGTAATGCCACATCCACCACCTTGCACCAGAGTTACAGTGATTCCCATTGTACTGGGTTCACCGTCACATGCAGTTTGGGATGGCAGTGGCTGCCAAGCACAGGCTACCAGAGGTGCATGCCCAATCTGTGAGATAGGTAGGGCATTTCAAATGCTGCTAGCAAGCATGTGGTGGTGCCTTGTTCCTTCACCAAGACAACTCTGTCTACCCTTGGAAAATCAGCCATCAGGTACTTGCAGGGTGGTGAAGCCTCCACAGAGTAACACATGAGCTGAAGAGAGATTTTACCCCATCTTGTCAATCACCCAGAGAATTAGAAGGCAGCTTTGCTGTCCCTGATGCTCAGCCAAGGATTGGCATCGTTTTATTTCAGCTAACACTGCTTCATTTTGTTACCGTGCCAAGTAACTGAAATATGAACACCTCTGGGCAGTGGTGCGAGAAACAGGAGTTCCTATTGTGGAAAGCGGTGATCAGTTATACAGACAGAGAAACTGGGACTTGAACCCTTTAGTTCCCGAGTCCCAGGTTGGACAAAAAAAAGAAAATCCTAGCGTATTTAACAGCAGCCTGGCCCAGGCCCTCTACGCAGCCAGTTTGCAGATGGTAATGGGACTTGATTACAACAAGCTGTGGTGGGGAAAAAAATTGTGAGCAACCTGCTTGCCAGAGCTGAAGAGCAACTGGTGAAAAGGGCAGGTGTTACTTCCAAATTTCGGATGGAGCAAGAAGTACCGCTCGGCTGCTGGTGAGCACAGGCACGAAACACGAGGTAGAACCAAGTGCTCCATGGAGGGGTCAGTCCATGGAAGTCCGAACCACCAAGGCAAAGGGAGAAGTGAATGACTCAAGCTCCTTGGAAATTTGGAGGGATTTGGGCTTGGGCCATAACCAAATGCCTTGCACTTTGGACTGTTCGGATTCCAACCTGGATCTGAGCTACGCGGCTCAGGCCTTTTCCAAGAAAGGGATCTATTTTACATACCACATAAAATCATGTTCACCTGATTTAGTGTCTTAGAAAATAGTTCTCCTTCAAAGTATGTTTTTATGGAGTTAGTTTTATGGGCTGATGTTTATGGATATCGTCTTATAAAATATACATACAGTAATGCCTTGTAGGGTATTAAAGTTTTTTTCTACAGACACATTAATGATGTCAAAGACTAGATCTGTCTCCAGCTCTGCTGAACACAGGAGTGAAACCTGCTTACAGTCAAGAAAAGAGTAAAGTGTTTTGGCATGAGGGTCTTACAGAGATCACCTGAGACCAGCTGTAAAGTGACAGGCAATAGCCCCGTAAGTGAAAATGGCATATCCTCCCTCTCTCTCCTTAAAAAGCAGAATTACCTGCTTTGAAATACAGACGTGCACTCTCAGAAACAATGCGTCCTTTGCCAGCAAGATAAGAATCAATTCAATTTGTCAGATGACAAGGTGATCCTTTTGCATTCCTCTTCGGTTTTAAATCATAGCTGGTGTTTAAAGCCAGCTATATTTACCTCTCTATGGAAGTAACTCTGAAATGTAGAGATTAAGAAGGCTGACAGTATTGATCCAGCTAATTGCGTACTAATTCGGAGGAGAGGACAACAGGATTATGCTGTAAGAAGAAGAGAAAGTCTAGAAAAAGGAGTAAGATCCAATCTGGATCATTTTTTTTTTTAAATTTTATTTGAGGATGTGAGAAAATTGAATCACAGAAGACCTGTAAATCCTGTTACATCTTGCATGTAAGCAGTTCAACATGAACAAGATCAAGAAAACATCATTGTGTTCATACAGTGTCCTGAATATCCATTATTCAGCACCTTGAAATGCCATTTATGAGAGTATAAAGTAAGTATAAAATACTACAGAGTCAAAAAGTAGTAATCTGGGTACTTTCCGCTAACCCCAAAAGTAGTCTCTGTACAATATGGAAAACACTGCAGAGTAAGTCCTGGTGAAATTAAGTAGTTTGTCACTCAGCAGTCACTATTATACTGGGAACAGAATTTTCAATGATTAAACACCATATTTTAGCCATAAAAGTGTTCCTTTAACATCTTCCCATCTTGGCAAAGGAGGGGAGAAGAAAAGAACAGCCTAGGGCTGCACGTATAATTACTTGTGGAGTCTGGTGAGGCTGTGGGGGATCTGGCTTTCTAGCTACACTGAAATGCAGGGGCAGTACTAGTTTATTAATGGTTTATTAATAACACATTTATTAATTTGGCAGGAACCAGAAACGTCATGACAAACTCAAATATTTGTGTGGACTCTAAGAATTTGAGATGGTTCGAGTGCAGAGATCTTGCTTCAGCCCTGTGTAAAGGAGCACTTTAACACAGAAAGCTGAAACCTAGTGCCTGAATTTTGATTAATTTGTGGGTTTGCTTTAATTATTCACACCCTTCCTCTTGAAAACCACAGTCCATGTACACATGTTGAAACAGAGCACCAATTTGTGATGATTTTCCTCTCCAGCAACAATTTATTGACTTACCTTGAATTACAGAATTTTAAAACAGCTGACTGTGAAGTTATAGGAGAGTAAATACTGTATTGCACAATGAGGTGAAAAGTAACTGGAAAAAATCCCACTCTTGGCCTTTACTGAATGGTACTGAAGATGAGAGTTTGTTCTTGAAAAGTGCAGCTGGTGTTTGACATGTTACACAAGGCAACTGGAAGGTCAGCATGCACTTTGAGTTGAGGTACAGGTGCTACATTTTTCTTTTCTTGACCTTCCCTGCATTTCGTCTGGCTTAATCCCTACCTCAGGAGACTCGTATAGCAGCATAATCACTTAAATTATGCCCACCCACAAGTGACCACAGGGAAAACTTTCTATTGCTTTTACTGGGGAGTAAGAGAAGAGATTATTTTAAACAAGAAAAGAGAGGGAGAGAATGAGAGAAAGACATGCCTATGTTTTTTCTAGATTGGCATTGGTGTATCCTCCAGGCAGTTAATTCAATAGCCAAGTGTATTTGGGTACGTATAGCTGATAGTAGAAAAAAAGACTGCGCAGTCTTCAGGCTTCACTGTACAGAAAAAAAAAAAAAAAATTGTGTCACATTTTTAAAGCCTGGCATTTGAAATACATCTTGCATGCAATTTGCACCAGCTACTGCCATAAATAACACTTCTCCCCTAGAAACTTCTTGTAGCTAAAGTTGGAACCCCAAACTTTCAGTTATTTCCTTTGCTTCTCTTTGCTCCGACCTTCAGAGCCTTACAAAGGATGTCTTCAGGAAACTTGTTTTTTCCTCTGAAACACTTTGTCAGAATGAAATCTTCCATCTAGCTCTAAGAGTCAAGGCAGCTTTCGCCAGTATAGTTACTGCATTGCTCATCTAATGGACTGCTGTGTAAGTGGAACGATATTCTAAAATACTGGGCATTTCCTGTTTTACAAGTGAAGTGTGTTAGACACCACTCACTGTATTTCCCAACTGTTGGTTTCTTTTATAATGATAATAGCAGGTTTAGAAAAGTTATTTGCAGATACTATTTTTTTTTTTCTGTCAGAGTCTTGCTCTGGCATTACCAATTTGGAAAGAAACTGCAGCCTAAAAAGCAATCATTTGCAATGACATTGGAACGTACAGAGAATTTTAAAAGGTGCCTTTATTGGAGATTACTATGTAAAAAGGAAAAAAAAAAAGGAATGAAAACAACAAAAAAAAAAGGCTGAAATGAAAAGCCACTTACCTTTTAAAGTTTCACAACAAATGCGTCCTTGACAAATGTGTGGAGGGTAACTACAGAAGGAAAAGTTACCTTAGCAAAGCAAGAACCAAGCTGCTTTAAATGAGCTGCAGCACTGCACTGCAGGCACTTGTGAGTAGAGTGGGGGAATGGTGTTTAGGGACAGCCATTCCTCATGGGCGAGTTCTCCTTGTGGTCCTCCATAGAGCTAAGACCTTAAAAATAAGTGGAAAGGCATCTGGGAAGATGTGTCAGCCCAATAACCATCTCTGGTTCAAAATCCTGATTGCTATCCCCTGGCCAGGGCAGCCTTTTGGAGCTGCACAATCAGAGAATGGGGTTGCAGGACCAGAGAACCACTACAAGGTTTCAAGTGTGAATATGAGGCTTCATGAAGATATGCCTTGCACGCAGGTAATTTCCTAAAGAACGATCATCTTTGGGAACACCTATTTCATGCAGTGTCATGTTGAATGACAATCCCACAGATGCTGGAGCAAGAGGGGGAATAGAAAGGAAGGACAAACTGTGTCTGCTCACCTCACTTAGAGGGAAGCTGGGAAGGGACATCTTGGGTAACCCTCCTCTGTGGGGTCAGGAACAGGACTGGTTCTGCACACCTTTTTTACCAGTCAAACCAGCTAGATCATTATTCTCTACCTCCCTGTTTTATTTTGAGACTTACCAGGTAACAGATGAAAGTCAAAGCAAAGAGAAGTGTACTGGGGTTTTCTCAGTCCAGCCCCTTTTGCTTCCCTTCTCTCAAGATTTTTGTATTCCTATTTTGTTTTAGAATAAAGTTTATAGAGTTGGCTCAAAACTGCAATCAGCTAGCAGAGCACAGCACGAAAACTATCCCAGAGGGCCTCCAAAGGCCAATGTTGCATCCAGGAAAGTGCCAAAAAGCCTTGGAACAATGGCCACGAGCAGCTGCAGTGGATTTCTGCAGCCTCAGTATTTCTCTAGAGATGAAGAGAAGCTGAAAGAGAAGTAACTATTACTGTGACCTTGCTTATGGCTCAGATGTCACGGGATCCTAATTTTTATTTAAGAGGGACCAACTTCATTCAGGTTTTAATTGGAAGAGACTGTGATGCAATGGAGCAGAAATTAACCCACAGAATGTATAATTGATCTCATTTCCAAAGGTTCTTACTGCTGGTCCCTTAGGCCGTGAGCACACCCCAGTCTGTGTTCAGGATAAGAAATACCTGATTTCTCTTGTCTCTCATCAAATTAGACTAGCACAGCCAGTACTTAACTGATGGCCATTCCCCAGAAAACCGTGTGTGGTCCCTGCTTCAGCTCAGCAAAAAACTCAGGTATTCTCAGGCAAAAAAAAAAAAAAAAAGAGGTTATCTGAGTCCCAGGCTCATAGCTCCCCATTTTCTTAAGGCAGATTTTTCCCTTCTGTTATTTTACCAAGTGTAGTTTGAAATATAGAGTCAAGCTTTTACAAAGCAGCCCAGCAGTGTACAGCAAGATGACAAACTGGCCGTGTACCTCCCTGCTTCATCCATTTCTCTCTAGCAGAACAGCTCTTGTATGCCACCAGCCCAGCCTGTGTCATCCCATAATTGTTTTCTTCCTAGACAAGCTTTCTTGCTGTTTCCTCTGCGCTCTTCGCTCATCAATGCTGATCAGTCAATTAGATGTTCAGCGAAGCTACCCACCTTTCATTTGACTTCACTCCTCTATAGGCAGTGTTCTTGCTTGTAAAAATCACTAGGTGGTCCAAACTGATGTTTGAGACAGCCCGTAAACACGTCCTCAGTAGTGATCCATGAGGGGTGCTTCTGCTTCTGCACAGACTAATGAATGCACATACTGAGACAGATGTATTTTATCACATCAGTCTTTACACCACTTCCTCTGGGATAAATTTTATAGAAGCAGTAGGGTTTTTACAGCATCTGAAAAGACTCAGGTGCTGAAAGGTAGATTTATACACACTGGTTTTACAAATGTCTTGTGCAATCAGTGGTCAGTGGAGTTCAAAATAACCTCTTCAAAGGATTTTGCCCTTTTAACTGCAGGAATATAAGTTAAGTCCTAACAACTGCAGAAATAAAATACACTACATGGCATGAATATAGAGTGGAAAAAAAAATGTATTTCATAGTTGGTTGATCATTCTTGTAAACTTACTTCAACTCTTCTTTCAAAAGAGGTCTATAGAGATAATCAAAGCTTGTAGGTCCTAATTCTGATTCTTTGTATTAAATGGTGTTATTCTGATAGTGATCACAGATAGGTGACTCTTAACATAAGCCACTAATGTAATTTCATCTTTCGCAGTTATTCCTAGCTTTCTCAAACATATTCTTTTGTCAGTCTCTAAATAATGGAAATTTCTTGAGCCTGACCTATTTTCCATCCAGAAAGTACAGACACTGAGATGGATTACCACTTAAGCCATGGCCACTTAAATTACATGGAAGTATAATTAATTACTAGCTTTAATGCCCTTTGTACTGTCAGGGCAATGAAGAGTTAGCCTTTCCGGAATTAAACCAGCCAAATTCCTTCTACTTTTCCTGCACAGATGAAGTACATGGGAGGTAAATCTCTGAAACTGATAACAAAATTTAGTCCAAGACCTGAGCAATCATTGACTAACCTGAGAGAAGCACAGCAGGCTGTCGATGTCTGAAGGTCTGATTTACTTTCTGTGCTGGTATAATGTTATGCTTTTAACAGATTTGTTCCTGATTTATACTGCTGTAACCAAGAGGAAAGTCTATTTCCAAAGCAAAAGGAAAGTTTGTCATGACAAATAATGAGCAAGATTTTCAAAATTCTCTAAACCATTAATTAACTCACAACTTTAAAATAGAATACTCCCTACATTGTGTTTTCTAGGACTTCCTCCAATATTATCTTATTCTCTTACTATCTTATTATCTCCAATATTAGTCTCCCACAAAAAGCCTTTGTTTGCTCCCATGAGCAACTGCCCTACCATCCTAAAGATCACATTGCCTGCAAGATCACCTGTCTGCTCTCTTCAAGATGCTCCTCTTTCTCTTTTCTTTGCATTTGGGAAGCCCTAGCCAGAACTGCAGAAGTGGCCCAGGAAGACCAGTCAGACCCCAAGAAAATGAGGAAGAAAAAGAACCCATTGCCAAGGCTCTAGAAAGCAACTTGTTGGGGCATGGGCTGGCCATGCATGGGGAGCGCACTGCATGGAAACCAGGTGTCCCCTGTCCTGATTAACAGCTTCTTGTATTTCTGAGAGGCTGCATCCCCCACTTGGTTTCTACATTGCACTTTTGTTGTTGGACAGGGATATAACTGTTGGGTGCACACCCAAGGAAGCTTCATGCCCCTGGCACACGTGAGGGTTTGGTGTTGGTCCTTCCAGTACTATTTCACCAGAAGGCTGGAGACAATGTGTGCTTCAGGTACAACATGTCTTGTAATCTCTAGAGTAGATTCTGTTTGACTGAGGTGTTTTCAGGCTCTTACACCAAATTCTGCTCTCATTTACACATCTGCTCCTCTGATATTAATCTTGCTCCTACGGTACTTTCAGAAATCTGACTTCCATCTGCCTATTGCTAATTTATCAGTATATAGTGCAAGCAAAACCTCGCTTGTTCTTCCAGTTAAGACCTTCCTAAGGCATTTTCATCTCTGTGGCTCCACCCTTTGGGACAAAGTTTCTTCTTCCTCAATTATTGCTCTTGAATCTGCCTAGGTAACAGCGTTGAGGCAAAGAAGGAGACGTCTGGCAGAGTTAACCACAGCTTACTTTTATGTGCCATTAAGAGACATGTCCATCCTGTAGAGTTTTGATGGCTGTAGCTACTCTTTCTATGGATCCCCACACCCAGATAGAGCGCTTCAAACAATGCAAGTCTTTGCTCATGTTCAGTCTATTTCTACAAACATATGTGGGATAAAAGATCCTCAGCTGCAACTATCAAAGATCTTCAGACAGTCTAGTGACTTCTTCCACAAAGATTTGCTTTTCATACTGCTCCTGAAAACTCTCCTTCTTCAGGGCTGAAATCCTGGTCTTCTAAGAGCCAGTTAAGCACTTTGCCACTGACTTCAGCAGGGGACAGATCTTTGCCCAGATGTTCTGCCTTTGCTTTAACATCTTCCTGCACTCCTGGGCTCCTAGTACCATTTTGTTCCCTTCCCCATCACACACTTCATTCCTTTTTTCTCCACGATTGACAAACAACTATTTCTGGCAAGCATCGGAAGCAGCAGAGGATGCTTGCTAATATCCTTGCCAGATGACGTTTCCCTACAAGTGGGCCAGTGTCGTGACTAGCGCAAGCGTTCAGAGGGGTACTGTGCCCTTATTCATTACAACAATCAGGCTCTCAAAATCCCTCACATAAAATAGCTGGCAAGAGCATCCTGTTATCTCTCTCTTTTGACTGGGTTAGCTGGTACAGGCTACTCTGCTCATGCACTCTGCGCACTGGATACAGCTATGTGAAGATTTCAATTTAGTTTTTCAATTGCTTTTTCTGCTAGGTTTAATCTAATTGCTGTCAGGATGCATAGCTGATTCTTCGAGTGGTAATGGAAAGACCTAGGAAATGCTTTTGAGTTTTTAAATCTCCTTAGGACAGCTCCTTCCCCTTCCAGAAAAATTTGCCAAGCTTCTAAAACTTATAAAAATAATTGGTCAGTGTGGGAGATAACCTAGACTGTAATACTAATGTGCTAAAATTCAATCACTGTGCACACTATGGCATCACTTCAATAGATACAGCTTAGCAAGCATTAGATTTACAGCCACGTTTTTTTGCCAGCTTGGTCTGCAGAGTTAAATTCTTCAGCAGTCCTCAGGACTTTCTTGGATTATTCTCTACCAGATAGATATTAACTGCCTGCCTTTCCAATCCTAAGAGCCTCCCACATGCAGTCCTTTACTCTGGCTATCTGTCTTTGCCTCCTTTGGCATTTGGATCTTAGCTCCTGTTTTCATTTTCCCTGAAAGTTTTGGCTTGATCAATGTTTGAAAGACAGAGAAAAAAAAAGTCAGGAAAATGTCCTAGAAAATCTATTGGTGGACTTTCAGATGACTTAACCTAATAGTTAGTCTAGGCCCAAGAGTTGCAGAACCAGGAGTCATTTTTGAGGACTGACAGCTCCTGATTAACATCTCTCATGAATGCTGCTTCTCAAAAGATAAGGAATAATAGGGTTGGCTGCTACTTAGCATGTATAATACTTTGGTGTCTTCAAACTGGTGGTCCAAATACTTTGTCTGCTAACTCTGTTTCAGTCTCTGTTCCTTGTTTTGGCAGGACTAATGATATAGTATGGGGCAAGGCATGGAATAGATCAGACTAAGATTACTGTTATCATACCCAGTTTGTTTCTCTTTCCTGGGTCGGTATGGCAAGTCTATCTATTTTGATACAAAGAGCAATTATGCTGATACTGGGAGCTCCTAGTTGGACTACCTCAGCACCTCCCCGGGCACCAGCTATAACCATTTCAGGTGATTAGAGAGTGTAATGGTTATAATTAAGCACACTACTCTTAGTAGTTAATTTCTATACCTGGCAGAGCTTTGGACTGTGCCATTTTAGGAGTTAGAGCATGTTCCGTACCTCTGGCAGGAGTTAGCAATAAATCTCCAAGAAAACCTCCTGGTCCCATAGAACATAAAAATCTCAGACTGGTCACGGGCAGTTGACATGCACAAAGGCACGACGCCGATGCTATGACCACAAATTGAGACCTAACATGATGAAATCAGGGAAGTGCAACTTGAAAGGGAAGATAACAGTTTCCAATATGTAAGCATGAAAGGGTGCCTTAAAGAGTGATTAATGTGGCATCCCATTAGCTTTAAGTACGGCAGAACATCTGGCATATTTCCCCCCTTGACTGCAAATTTCTGAGAGCTGGTGTTATGTCATCTTACAGTATTAATTTATCCCCATCTCTATAAATCATCTCAGCAATTGTTGTTCATATGAAAGTAATTATATAAATGCACTTGATTAAATTAGCTTTCATCTAGCACAGGTTTTTTATATGGGCATTTCCCTTCCAAAAATAACTCAGAGGAACTGATGTGTTAGGTTTGTGCCACATGACTGAGATTAGAGTCCTTTGGCACTGCTAAGCCAGTGCATTTCAGCACACCTAGAGCCCAAATGCTATGCCTGAGGGGGTCCATGGGGCTCCACTCACACAGGAACCTGGGCAAAACTTTGTCCATAGAGCTGACAAATCTACTGAATTTTTAACAGAATTCTGGAAGCTGGCATTAGTCATTGAAGTTTTGCTGGGTTTTATTACCCTTGGAGGTTTCATCTTAAAGGTCTATCAGAGAATGATAAAGACCAGACTGCATGGCACTGTGACCTTGGGTTCTCTCTTCTGTTGCCACGTCTTGGGTGCTTTAACACTGAGCAGATTGGATACGAGAATAAGAGGATAAACTCAGAGTGATTAGGGATTTGTCCCGTGACTTCAGCACTGTTTGTGCCTCTTGAATGCTTTAAAAGCCCTCATGAATTATGGACATAATCGTGCATGCCAACACACACGTTTGAAATGTTAATTTTTTTGATGTCTCACAGTTGATGAAACAAAACAAAATAACCCGCAACCTCGAGGAAGGTAACAACGTGAATGAGGTTCTTAATGACTTTCCCCAGCTCCTGTCCCTTCAAATGTTGAGCAGACCTTTACCTGATGGCAGCCACCATGGGGCAAGGGGTGGCTCCCAGTCCTCACTACCTTCTTCTGGCCATGCTCAGCATTTAGCCCTGGGTATTGCACTACTGTTTTTCACTGTGGAGCATTACAGAATAAGCTTCTAGAAAATGGCCATCATTTAACATGTGGCCCTCTCTCCCCACACACATATTGAAGAGCAAAAGAAGGAAATGCCTTTTATACAAAACTGTTCACATATTACTCCTAACCACCCACTCTCCTTTCTTCAGCACCAGCTGTTTTGATGTGGCATGCTGACCCTACCTCACTTGGGTGCCAGACAAATCTCAGTGTGCGAGAGTTTAGATTCAAGCAGTTTGCCCGAGGGAGTATGAGGTGTGAGTTGGAGAGGCAATAAACATATCAAACCTAGGATATATTATCACCAGTCCCTCACTCCTGCACATGCTAAAACAAGAGTAGCAGGAGGCAGGAGAGTGGGGAAGGCAGAAGGGAAACACCCATCCCATGGAGCCACTTTCTGGCCTTGGCACTGTGGTGCAACCAGAAAGCTGGGAGATCCACCACAGATAGTGGTAGCCCATCTGGGGACTCTGTCCTGTGCCCTGCCTGGTCTTATTCTGTGTCTAAGCTCCTCATCCATAAAGTGAGGAAAATGGTACTGAGTCATTTCCCAGCTGTGGTGTTAGTATATATGCATCTTGATGCATAAGGGTATATGCATCTCAAACCTGTCTGGAGCTCTGGGTACTAGTTAACTATATTCATTAATATTAACTATATTCACTAAAGTGCACCCAGGCAGAATGACTCATTGTTCCTTTCTTTTCTTTTTCACTCAGCTGGAGTCAATGGAAATACCCTTGTTTATGTTTGCCGTGTGTCATAACACTTCAGATAACAATGCAACCTTTGGAATCCCTCAAATCCAAGTAGGCTTTGTAATTATTATTTTTTTGTGGTTGGTTGGTTGGTTAGTTTTTTGTTTGTTTTTCATTGAACAAGTTCTTGGCTTCAGAGGCGGAAGTATCCTCCCATTCTTGAGAGGGGTTTTCCTATTCTGTAAGTCATTTTATACAAATCAAGATCAACTATCAACAGCTTAAATAAGCCCTGTTGAATTAGAGGAGATAAACGTTGATAATGAATTACATGCTTGGCTCCCCAGTCAACTTTTTAATCCCTGGGTCCTACAGAGCACATAACCCATACCCAACGAAAATACAGCACCATCATCCCAAAAAATCACCAGAAATCCTGCTAATAGGATACCAGATTAATAGCAGGGAGCAAACATCATAAGAGGTTTGGCTTGGATAAGCATGCACAAGTTTGGCTATGTATCTGAAATGTATCCAAATGACTGTAGCCTAAAAACCTTGTAAGAATTGGCTTTGTAAGGTGGCTTGTCCTAACTTTTTGGTTTAGTTTGTCAAAAAGAGAAAAATGGGAAGTACTTCCATATTGGGAAAAGGCCCTATGAGGAGATAAGGTAGAATGTCTTGAGATGACCTCCAATTTGCCCCACACCCATTTATTTTTTGAAAATTACTTCTTCAGAAGAGATAGTGTGCTATAATAGCCTGTTAAGGGAAGGATTTTCACTTACTCCTAATTGTGTTTATTGTATTCAAGCACCTTCTATTAAAATACATTTTTAAGGCTACAAAGTCAACCACTCATATTAGGAAATGCCCTAATTAATATAATCTACACAGCTTCTATTCATCCCTTTCAAAGGTGACATTTTGTGGCAGTCCACCACTCCCTGATCTCATACAGCCCTGTGCACTCTCCCTGCCTTGGTGCTTGCAGAGGATGGATGGTGCCCACGTTGGAAGAAGCTGTGCCACACATTGCTGTCTTGGTGTTGCTCGGTGTGCAGTCCCCTGTCTTATTTACCACGCACAATTCTTTTCTTCATGAGCCTTCCTGGGGGTTACAGCTGGAAAAGAAGTTGCTTCACAGGCATCTCGAAACACTCTGTGACAGTAACTCTTAAAAGTGAGAAGCAATTTTACACATGAGGATGTGAGGCAAAAAGAGATTAGGGTGAAAGCTTGTTTCCCATGGACTACAATTGCAGCTTCAAGTGTTCAGCATTTCTGCCAGTCAGACTGAAGGGTTTTTAGGCAGAAATCAGAAAATGGAGAGTAAACAATCCCTAACCCTGTCAGAGCAGGCTTTTATGGACGTGAGAGAGGGTGTCTATTCCACTTTTCTCCGTGAAAAATGCAGATTTGGAACAGGAACATTCTTCAGCAAATTTGCATTGTTTTTGCTGTGCTGTTGATTTTGAATGTGAAAATCACCGTGTTGCTATTTTTTATTTCGAGCTGAAATATTGTTTTAAATTTATTTAGAAACATAAAGTAAATGTAATCTTAAATGAAAAGATTTCATTATTCATTATGCCTGTTGGTGACCGTGAGTGCAAAGCCTGTTTTAAGGGACTAGCTCAGCAACAAGCTGAGGTCCCAGACCTGGGAGGGCTGGCATTTCTTCACAGTAGCCCTCAGCTGCCTTTAGCTTGTATTTCTCCCAGTCCCTTACCTCACTTGGAATGTCTTTTCCAGCTTTCTCAGCCTATGAGGCTATTCAGGTGGTATCTATCTGGGGCAATGAACATGCTGCTTGCTCAGCCAGGATCCTGCTCATCCAGACCAGGATGGATGAATCCCCCTGAAACTCTTCGTGGTCCCCTGCTGGCCCTTATCCTACATGTTGGTTCCCTGAAACCCAAAGCAGATGAAGAGCAGGAGCAGGGGCAGAGCAGCATCTTACCAACATCCTGCACAGGCCATGGCTGAAGCGTGCCCCAGAAGCACACACAGAAACCCTCAGCTTCTGTGGCCCCTGATATAACCAGGGACAAATTACCTGATCCTCCAGGCCAAAAAAAAAAAAGCATGATTTTAGCATAGGTGTAAGGAGCAGTTCCTGTTCCCCACTCCTTTGACAATGTGCTGATTACAGCATTTGCCTAAGCTGAGATTGCACTTGCACAAAACTGGCCTTTTAAGCTTCACAAACAGTTTAGGAGCATTGGGCAGAGCTTTACTACTCTCTACAGCAGAGGGCATTTTTGTTTTTGAGACTGCCTCAGTACCAGTATTTCATGCATTGAACGGTGAGACTAGGAAGTAAACATGGGAGAGAAAGGGAAAGTTGCCAGGATGAGGCATTTTCATAAGACGTTGGAGGCTGAAGGTTTATACGTCTCGGAGCACCCTGTCCTTTGTTCCCAGACAAGCAAACTTCCAGGAGAAGGCTGGTTACACTCCCTTTGGCAAACCTCCCTTCTCCTCTCCTTCCCAGTCCCTCTGCAGGGGCCCCAGCTCTGTTACAATAGGTGAAGCATGTTGGCACTTACAGCAGGACGTTAATATGTGAAAACAAAACACAAAAAAAAAGGCAGACTTTGTTCGCAGGAATCAGTGCTGTTGGCAACGTGCACGCTCATTCAAGGCAGCTGCAAAACAAACCCCATTCCTGGTAGCTGTTGTTACTATGAGGATCTAAAAGCTCCTCAACCACCACAGACGGGAGCTGTTACTGGAAGACTTGTGCTAAAAAAACAACACAAGCTCACTCTACCAGCATTCGCAAAACTGCCTGCACAGCCTATTCCTAAATATAGTGCGGTCTTTTTCAGGATAAGCTCTGATTCACGATGTGAGCATAAAGCACTATGGATAATAATCAGAATAAACCGAATCCTTTTGCTTGAAAGATGTTATGTGTGTTCTTGCTTCACGCAGAAGAGTTTTCTGAGTCGGGAAGCCCTGCAGCTCAGCGAAGGTGTGGTGAGTCCCAGCAGCCGGCCGCGCTGTCACAGCAGAGCTGCGAGGAAAGCAAGGCACATCCCCCCCCCGGTGTCACTGTGTTTGCTGTGTCGGCTGACTGGTGGCACTCCTGGGATGAACTTGCCCCAGGAAATTTAAACAGACTCCGTGCGTGAGCCGGTATAGGAATGGATGCGATGGGGCCCAAACGCTGAACCCATTGCTGTCCTGAAAGCCATGCCAGCACAACACAACATTGTCCTTCTCTGCAATTTCCAAGTACTGTACCTTAAAGAGAAGAACCAGCAATATAAAGTATGTTTGTTTTCATACACAAGTAACTGAATATTGTCTTTCCTTGACGTGTATAAAGAGGATATAATGCACAGCAATACAGCATGGTATTATGCCAGATAATTCACACTCAGGAAATGCTGTAGCTGTTTTCTCTTTCCTATACGATTTTGCATTGGGTTATTTCACTGCAAGCAGCCGAACAGATCTGCAAGCTGAGCAGGACGGGTTGGGGGAAGCAGAAAAATGAGCGCTCATTAATAATGCCAGTAATGCCTCCATTAATGTCTGCCGCTGCCAATCTCCAAATGGGTGCAGCATCACACATCTGACGGGCCGAGCGATGGCCAGTGCCATGCCACGGGAGCCGTCCTCAGCAAAGCAGTGAGGCACACGGCCTCCGTCTGAGGGGAATTAATGGCAAATTGACAGCAGCCAGGCAATATTGAAGCAGCAGCCGGAACAGCTGTTGCCGATGTTCTCCTGTTTGAATCCTTTCTGTCATCCTGCCTAAGCCACACATAGGCTGCCAACTAATCCTGCACATGCAGAAAAACTGGCTGCTTTTTTTTTTTTTTTTTCCCGCTGGCTTTTTTTTGTGGCGGGCTCTTTGTCTTGAGCCATTGCCTCGTGTTTTTGAGGTTTGCTTTGATTAAGCTGGCAGTTGGATTTAATATCATCCTCCCCCGCCCCCGGTATCCTCTCTTTGGTCTCTTCATTTCAGGGATGGCAAAAGCTGTACACAATCCTTTGCCACAACAGAATTCAATGTTGCCCCCCCTCCCCCTCCCCCATTTCATGCGTCTGAAGCAGCACTGAAGTGGGAAGGGGAGAGAAGGTTTGGTCGAGCCATGCCAAACCTTTCTGCTCCTCACCCTGTGGCAGGACACACTGCCTTGGGGCAGGATACAGGTGCCTGATCCTAGCAGTGGAGCTTCACTTAACAATTCAGGGAAAAAGAAAAAAAAATATTTCATCAGGAGCAGATTAAAAAGTTTAATGAGTTACATGGGGACAATGTTTTATCAGGAGAAAAGAGGCAAGGGGCAATTCCAGCCATCCACCCACACGTTCCTTCATGCTTTCTCTGCCCAGGGAATTGTCTGGCTGTGCAGAAATCACTTTCACGAGGTCTATGTGCTCACTGGGCTGAAAAGAATTGCCCTCCTCACCACTTTCCTCAAAAGAGCAGGACTAGTGCTTTTCTCTCGCTCTCAGGATGGGTAAATCCAGAATTACTCCACAGAAGGTAATTGAGCTCTATGGATATAGGGAAATAAGCTCTGGTAGTTCAACACTGATAATCACATCATCCTAGAAATTAATTCAGGAGCAAGGCTGACAACAGAGATCTAATCACTAAAGTGCAATGGATATGATGATGTACAACAGATACGAAAACGTCAGTAGCATAATGTACAATAGCCATTTTGATAGCAGGAGACGGATTCTTGCATCCCACTGAAACCCCACCTGATATATAGAAGGCTTTATGACAACATTTAGTAGAAGCTGTATAGAGAGCTGAAAGTGGATTTTGGTTCCCTATAATGCAATATTCTGATTTTGGAGGTTAGCCTAACTATCTAGGCCTCCAAGTGTTTATGAAGCAACATAATTTCATACAGCATCTCTTGGAGTGAAGCTAATAATGTGAAAACTTTTCTATTATATTTTTGTTTATTGTTTGAGCTACGTTGCTCGTAGAGGGCCCACATCTGGGACAGGGCTCTGCCTTAGGCTGTACCAAAATGTGTGATGAATGAGCATCTTTGCACTCATAATCTTTATATCCAAAATGAGACTGTATTTTCAATTTATAGTTCACGACAGTGTATTGATATATTACTTTCCATCTCAAAGACTCTGTAAGCACTTCTCATTACATGGCGTAGTCACACTGCAGGGTAGAAGAGTGTAAGTGCTGAATATTTACAATACAATACAGTACAGCAGTGAAGAGATTTTAGCTCAAGACAGATGAGTAAATGTTTTACTTAGGGCGAGTGCTAAGGAAGGATGAGTGTCCACACAACCCAAACAAAAGCAGAGTGTTTAATGTCTTGCTTGAAAGATTCATGGGTAAAGCACCATAGAGTTTCTGACTTCATCCTACAAACATGGAAATTATCCTGCTTGGGTTTGAACATTAGCTGCTGCAGTCATGCATCTGGTTGGCCAGCACAGCCAAGGAGCATCCCATTCATCCATTTCCCCTGCCTCTGCCTGACTACATTACTTCTCTGCTAGCATTGCTGAAGTTAAGCAACTCTCAGCATTGCCAGTCCAAATCCCTGCTCAGTGGTTTACGTAACCGTGCTTGCAAAAATGGCTTAAAATGCTTTGTAAGCTGAACCTTTCAAGGTCTATTACGTAGCTCTCTGGTACTGTTCTATATTACAGAAAAACAGCTCTCCTTGCCACAGAAGCTGTCAGGTTTTTGCTGTTCTTATTCCCTATGTCTTGAAAACTGGAATGAATAAACCCTAAACAGACATTGTAGGTGCCACACACAACTGGTAAGCACAAAGAGCACTGCTGACACTAATGGCACTTTATTCTCAGTTGAGAAGGAAGCACAGATGCTGAGCAGAAATGCATTTGAGCTGCATGGATTGGTTTTTTAGCAGTAATGTTGCCCATTGAATCTGCAGTATTGGTTACAACGGTCTTTAGCAGAAGATGAGTTTGGCTTTATTGGTCTATTTCTCCCATTATGGAGCAAAAAAAAAAAAAAATCTGTGTTCAGTGTTCCTTGGCATATTTCTCAGTGGCAAATTGGTAGAGTTTAGGCTCACATCTCCCATGGAGCTGGTGTGAGGCACTCCACTTCAGGCCATAAGCACCTGATGTGTATGATAAATTTGAAGATATGTGGCAATGTGCATGATGACTTGTGTAAACCTGCTCCCTTCCATCTCCTGCCCATCTTCTCTGCTGATCACAGCATTTTCCCTAGCAGAAATGCTAATAATGTTACTTCATCCAGGTACATGTAAAATGTAAATAAAAGGTCTGTGAATTAGCAATTCCAAAGGACATGTATGATGAGCAGCCATCACTGACTTGACATTTACCATGCCTGCATATGGATTAAAAGTCAGTGAAATTTCTATGGGGTCAGCAGAGGGAAGTTAGGATGCTTTAAAAACATTGCTTCCCTTCTCCTTCTTCTGCCGCCATAAGCACGTGTATGTGGGTTAGATTCCTCTGAGCTTCCCTTAAAGAATCAGAACATTTAATATCAGCACACGAATTCCATGGGGACGAGCACATATTACATTCTGGGGCAGCAACTGACCCTTGAGCAGGAAAACCCCGTGGAGTTCAGAAAGCCTCTCTGTTTGGTTGACTTACAGCCCTAGAATGGAAGGAGACTGAATTACAATAATTGTACAGCCTATGAGGAGCAATGCTTTCTCAAATATCCATAACATCTTGCTCTGTGTTCATTTGTCTTTCTTCTCCAGACATGCAATCAAGGTGCACTGCAAGGCAAAAATAAAACAGAGCATGTCAGCTGCTCAAGCTGCTTTTTAATGTAACGACTGAATTTATTGCCTCTAATAATCTCCTTATTAACCATCAACACTGTATTGTATTCTCAATGATGTGGCAAAGGACAGCTGGTTTTCAAAGAGTTTGAAGAGTTAAAGGTGTGAGTAGAAAAAACAAGGTGAAAAGACCTGAAAGACCAGTAGTTGTACTTAGTTTAAACATAGTTTTCTTGCTTGTCTGCCTTCCCTTGACACGTTGGGCGTATTCTGTTGTAGCTGAGGTGTGCTTTTGAGTGACCTGGAGTAGCTCTGGTGGTCTTCTGAAAGAGTAAAGCATCAGAAGAGGGTGGAAGTTAAGGGCTATATGTGCAGAGCTACTAAAGCAGCAGAGTCATAAATCCCTGTCATCTTGCATAAGGATCACAACTATGGAGAAGGAGGTCCAGTGGCATGGCTGGGAGGAGGAACAGGAGGAGAAGGGTGTGCTAAAGCTTGACAGTGCAAGACAGATAACCACACTTCTCTTCATCCCCAGCCTTTTTTCTCTTCTGTCTCTTACTGAGGTACCTTCTTTTCGTTTTCTTCATATGCTGCTGCACCAAACTTAAGATACAATTCATGATCCCTGCCTATTTGCCTTGTGGATCAGCTCTTTGTTCTTGCTTATGCAAGTGCATGACCCCAGTACCGCATTTTCATCACTGAGACTTTGAAAAAGTGATGGTCATGGATATGCCATCCCTGGAAGTGTTCAAGGCCAGGTTGGATGGGGCTTTGAGAAACCTGACCCAGTGGAAGGAGTCCCTGCCCATGGCAGGGGGCTGGAACTGGATGGTCTTTAATGTCCCTTCCCACCCAAATCATTCTGTGATTCTGTGATTCAGTGATCACATCATTAGGGCTTCAGCTGGAATCAGCTCTGTCTTCCAACATGAGACCAGGTCATACACCCAGTGCGCCTGGGTGAGAAATGGTTTACATCTCCCACAACAAATCTTAAAATCTGCCTATCTCTCCTTTTGTGTATCAGTTCAAAATTCATCATTTCTAACAAGAAACAGGCTCCTGCCTTAATATTCCCAAGGCTGAGCCATTCTTCTGGGTTTGTGGAACTCCAGTATTCATAGCCTCTCTTTGTTTGACATAAATTGTGCAGATTACAGCCAAAACTTGTGTTTGGGTCTATACTAAACCAGGTGCTATGCTACTGACTATGCTGGCTGAGGATGCCCTGACATATTTTTGTGATAAAAATGTCAGAAACTGTGAATTTCTGCAACAGTAAGCACTGGGGTCAGTGAGCTTACCAAAAAGTATAACATATAAAAAAACATGTTATCAAAAATGTCCCTACAAATAAAAAGAATCACATTCTATGAAGTACTTGCATATTAAAAAAAATAAAATAAAAATTAAATACCACTATTGCAGGTGCTATTTTTTTTTTCTAAAAACTTAATTTGAGCAGATAAGCTTGGCTTTACTCTTACAGTGCATAGTTCAAGTACGATGTCCTATTGGACCAGCAGCCATGGGAGTACGAAGATTCCATTTTCTTTATTAGATGTGGGACAAAAAAGGCCAAAATAATATCCACTCTAGATGTGGCCATTGCTTTCCATGCAAAAGATAGGTGCACACATTCTTCTAACCCAGCCTGCCCAGTATATACTGCCATTGAGTCCTGACCTCAGCTCATGTGCCTGCATCCCCTGCTCTTTGAAACAACCTTGAGCTAAGCCTTTCCTCCTTTGAAGGAGTAATTAGCTCCCAACAGGGAGGAAGTCCATCCTGCAATACACTGTTGTTTTTTTGTTATTTTTTTTAGCAGGTACAGCTGTTTTTAATCTGATTGAAATACTGTGAAAGGCCCTTCACTCAAGCCATCAGAGAACTTCCTCACCAGGAGGTAAGTAAGGCAGCAAGTGCTCAACTACATGCTTCATAAAAAAAAACAAAACAAAACAAAAAAAAACTTTAAATCCTTTTGCTTGACTCTGCTTAATTGTTTTAGAGTCCTTTGCAATTGCTGCTGTTGCTATGTAATTTACGGTTAATGTTGACCCAGCAGCTTCCAAGTTAGCCTCTTTGTCCAACACCCAGGACACTCAGCAGTCTGCTCAGTTCCAGGGACGCTCCCACTGCACGAGCAGCCCATTATGGTTTTCAGTCAAATCAGGTCTGTCAAGGAGGGTTTGGAATCTATTTTGCTATTTTTAGTTTAGACAACAGGCTTGCATTCAGTCCATAGAGAGCGTGAGCAAAAATCACTACCTCTCGAGGGCTTCTCAGTGGACTCTGAGGTTGCAGGATCTTGCTCTGCTGACAATAAATAGGTACCCTCGTTTTTAAAACTGCTGCTGTAATTTCCACCCTTTGTTGATAAAATCAGCAGAAAGGCCAATGCTGAGATGATGTGGAGGCCAAACTGACTTCAGCAGGTCATGTTGGATGGATGCTGGTAAAGTGCCAGGGTCCTTCTCGTGCACTTTTGATGCTAGAGCTGTATCCTGGGTAAATGGAAAATAGCTGACTTAACTCCCATGAGGCTTGAAATCACGTCAGTTATTTCTTTGAGATGTCAAATGTGCAGCACAGAGGCGGAGGCACCGTGTTCCTCCTGCCTTTCTCTTTGCTGGACCTAAATGCTCTGGTCCCTATCTTGTGCACATATTCCTAGTATAGATCAACTTCCTTTTTATGCTTTCAATTGCATGTAAGACAAAGTCCCAGAAACCCCAAACACCAAAAATATCTTGCTGTTTCCCCCATCCCTCAAAAGTCCTAGGTCCTTTTCTGCTAACAAAGTGAAAAAATATTTGCATTTCACATTGATATATCTCAGATTATTAGGGGTAAGGGCTGTGCCTCATTGTGTAGCTGCATTGTGACTAGCTCTACTGACAACAAAGCGAATAATACAGATAGCAGCAATGAGAAGGAGCTATGCTTTGACTGCCAAACCTGGTACAAACCTGCAGTGAGTGAGTGCTGGGCAGGCCTGCAAGGAGAGGTGGCTCGTGGTCAGATCTGCAGTTCTCTCCCTGTCTGGGGAGGACCCTCTGCAAAGAGACCAGTCAGGAAGGAAAGAAGTGGAACAGAAAGCAGGAATCCCTACTGTCTGCTGGGCAGGTATAGCACTTTGATCTGCCCATGCTTCTTTTTCAATTCACTTTTAATTAAGTTTTAATAGGTGTTGGCAAATGTAAGAAAAAAAAAGATCCACATGCTTGTCAATCCATATGTTTGTCAAGCATCATGGAGATTTTTCTAGTCTTGTTCCTTCAGCTGCAAAGGAAAAAATCATGCCTTACACTGCACAAGCAACGCATGTGGCTTTCAAGATGGGTGTCAAAATGGTTTCCACTTGGTGTTCAGGCTCACGATGGGGTTCTGGCAGTTCAATAAGTTTCCATATGCAGCCCTATTTTTTTGCTCTTTGCCTGCTCCACATGGGAGTAAGAGCAATTCAGCTTGAATGTCTCTCTGCAATTACAATAGCTCCGTCAGTGCTGTAACTTGGTAAGCTGCTGTACTTTGTCTTCGTGTCTCAGCCTTCAAGAGTGGTAAAACTGCCTGAAATACTTATATGGCCCCCTTTGAAGCGTTTATGGCTTGATTGTATTTTGCCTTGCAAAAATAGCCAAGTATTACAGGGGGCTCCAAGGTGGAGTTTTATGCAGGTAGGTGGGAGAGGCAAAATTCTGCTTCAATGTATCATCAGACACAGAAGCCAAGAATGTGTATTCAGTGATAAATAAGCCCTGCACACAATCAAGCTGGATTTTGTGTGTCTCATGTAGTCAGGACCCATGTAAAAGATTTTAAATCCAATGAATTATCGGACAAGATTAAACAGTTGTTATTGGTCTGTTTCCACAAGGGAGGTTTTGAGAGGCATAGGTAACAGGCTTTCTCACTGTGTAAAGCAAAAAGTGATCTATAAAGTATTATGTCCTGTTATGATCCAGTTGATGCTCCGGCCTGTACAGATTGGTAATGCTATCACTGAAATTACAGACTCTGACACTGATCAGCGCTTAGCTCACGCTGAGACATCCAACTCACTGATTAGACCACTCCACGCTACGCTTTGTTAATTAGCTTTCATTTCTCCTCCTCTACATTGCAAGCAGAAAGCTGAGGAATTACAGGAGCAAGGAGGGTGCACAGTTTTATGACCTATTATCATTAGTTGTGTTACACTTCCTGAAATTATCTTTCCTTCCTTTATGCATGAAAACCATTCAGCAAACAGAACTACAAACTGAAGCATTTAAGGGTTATACCTGATTCATTTGGGCTCCAGCTTTTATTTTTAAGGGCTTTTACAAAACCTGAAGTAGCTGGTAACAACTTTACGGGCAGTCTCAGTGCCACGATGGTAAAAGCACTGTTAACTGGGCTTTGTGACACCAGGAGGATAATTCCTTAAAGCCTCCACATGCCACATTTCCACACGTAAATCCTGCGTGCACCTAACTGTGGTACCTTGTGACTGGTGCTCCAGATGGCAGAGGGCAGTGGGGTCTGAATAAATACAGGGCCTGTGCTGTCATTTATGAAGGATAACTGTGGGGAGGAGGAGGTCAAGAGGCTTTCCCACAAGCAAACATACCAGGTACGTGCCCAGTGCCTCCAGGCTCACAGCCCATGGAGGCCAGGCTTTTATCTACCCTGTCTTCCCCTCCGGAGGACACGATGCTCCTGGATGTGCTCCCAAGCAATGGCTGCAACCCTCAGTGGAGCGGAGCTAGTGAGGGCACCGATATTTTTTCCATTTCCAATTTTCCATTATTTTGCCATGGATAACAGCTTTCATGTAAACAAAAATCAAACCATACAAAAGTAATGGGAAATCTGAGTGAGAAAGGGAAGGGGCTTCTGCTCTAGACATTGGAAACTGCACAACACAACTCTTTTTGCAGGATGGGGATGCCAGAGAAATGCTCTGTGACCTGGGGACTAAATTAAATGTCACTGGGCTTCCACATCCAGTGAGGCAAGCCAGTGAAAGCTGAGTGTTTGCTGAAAACATCTCTTCATGTAATTGAATGCATTTTCTCCAAACTCTTTTCATGGCAAATCGGCATTGGCATATATTCCAGCAAGCACATTAATAAATAAAAAAAAAGCTTACCAGATTGTGTCTGTATATATAAATTTACCTTGTCTGATAGGATTAGGTGAGTGAAGAGTAAATCTTCTAAAAACGAAGTGCTGAAATAGATTATTTTTAAAATGGCTCCTTTTATATGCTCATTCTTAAAAATGACTCCTTCTACACTCTCCCTGCCTTAGAAAATGTGAGGGGACAAGTCTGTGGCATAAACTGCTTTGCTCTGTTCATTTTATTGGCATTAGCTAGCATGACTTACAGCATGGATCCAAGTCCATGTATTCATAATATAACACTTAAACATTTTAATTTGAAATTATACTATAATCAAATTCAAGTCTTCAGAATGCTTTGCAGTGAAATATGAATGTGTTGCATGAGTTGAATTCCTGTAGCTATAAAATCAGGCATCAGAAATACCAGCACAAAAAACAAAAAAAAAAAAACAAAAAAAAAAAACAGAAGCGTTTAAAAAAATGTACCGTATTGTGGAAACCAGTTTCTAATTCTGGGTAGATGCCAATCTGGAGTTGTCAGCCTGCCTGTAAGCGCTGAATTTGCAGAGAGGTTTTTAGATGACATTGTTTTAACCCATACATACTGAAATATTGTTCTGATGCTGATAACGTGAGGGGAATGACTTAGGCATGGACCCAGCTCAGTCTTGCCTTGGACTGCACTTAATTTAGGCCTGTCTTTGGGTACTCCTCACAACCTAATGCAGAGGAAATATAAAACCTGGAGGAGATAACGTGCCTGCGGCCCAGATCAGCGCCGAGCAGCAGCGGTGGCAGTGGAGGGAGGGTGAAGCCTGGCCAGGCTTCCAGGCTGAAGGGGATTCCCACCTCCCTCCTTGCTGCTAGGGGGAGGAAATGCTGGTGACATTTTGTGTTTGTAGAAAACTGTTTTCAAACAAGTAGGAAAGTGGTCTGGCCTCTTTTCCAGACCTGCTTGAAAGTGGTCCTGGAGTGAGGCTAGGTGAGCCAGGAGAGCCTCGTTACCTCGCAGAGAGTGCCAAGAAAGCAAATTCCTGTCAAGGAATCAGGTGAGAAACACAGCTAACAGAAAAATAATTTCCAAGTAGCTGTGAAAATGAAGCAAAGAAGGAAAAGCAAATGGAAGTGCATGTACAGCTCAGATACTGCAGAGAGCATCTGCCTGCCTGCACTGAGACACGGTGTTGTGCCCCAACACATGGCATTGTGTGTTCCTTAATTAGAAGTGTGTTTTTATTAACCCCACCCCAGAAGAGAATGTGTGGGTTTAAATTACAAGATGGCAATAGGTTCATGAACTCAGGCAGGTCTTATGAAGAGGCCACGGGGTTAACAAAACTCCACGGGACTCAACCATCCCTTGTACAAACACTGGCTAATTGACAGTGGCATGTTTCTCCCACTTCTTATCCCACTTGCAGAACAAGACCGTCGGGACTTGGAGCAAGATGCCTTCCTCTGACAGCCCAGCTGCTCTGGGCATACCTTGCCACATCCACTGACTAATGTCAGGGGCTGGCTGGCCATGGAGATGTGGTATTATAGGGAAAGACATTGAGCAGAAACAAAGATCATGAAAATCTCTCTTTTGTGGGACTGTTAGGGTATGTTTTTGGTGGGCAAAAGGCACCTTAGCCCACCATCAACAAGGGTGGTGCAGTTTTGCAAAGGGATGGGGTGGGGATGCTCTTCTGGCATCACCTGAACCTGAAGCATCCCCTAAAACTTCTTCCTCTCCACAGACTATGTCCACCAGCCCCCCCAGAGCTGCCCTGCTCTCAGCACGCTCCCTGGTTTGTTTCTACATGCTTGCTATCAGGGAAAAAGGGCAGGAGCTAAAGCCCTCATGCTCATTTAGAAACACTTGGGCATTTGGTTTCCAAGATAACACCAGACCTCATTAAGCCCACACTCGGAGCAAATGTTTTCTTTCAGCCCACTTGTCAGTTTTAGGATGACAGAAGTGCATCTTTCATGTTTCTGGTTAATCCCAATGAGATAACAACGCGCTGGAGCAGGAGTGGCAAGGGATTTGCAACCATACACCAGCAAACTCGCTGCTCTTTGAAGAGTGAGCTGTTTTGCTGCAGTGTTTAAAAATGAGAAACACATCCCCACAAGCAGCAGCAGCCCCTGACTCCATTACGCTCCCGAGTCAGCCGGCTTTCTCATTTCCAGATGTGGCAAGGATCACTTGGTCGCACAGCCAGTGTTTGCAAACCCTGGTCCCTTGTTGCCCTCCGAGCTGCTCCCGTGAAGCTGGAAAGCACAGCCTTGTGCCTTGGTTAAGCATTTAACAAACTTTCTCTTCCTGATGGCTGGTCGTATCCAGCTGCCCTTTCTCAAGCAATGCACTCACTAATTTCACTCAGGACTGCCTCTATGGGAAATACAGGATTTGACCCATTATTTACAGGCAAGTTTCCAAGTGTCCTGTAGCTTTTGACAAAGATAGATGCCAGGGGGCCTTTACTGATTCACCAGTAAACAAATTCTTGATCCTTAGCTTGTATTTTCCCGTTTTTGTTTTCTTCCTGCATGCCTAATTGAGGTCTCAAGCACCAAAAAAAAAATACTTCTAAATGAGTTTTCCTTGCCTCTAAAAGATCTGTAGGGTGTTATATGCTTCATTTAGGGAACATGTAGCCATGCTAGTATTTTTCCATATTCTTCTTCTATTTGTATTTCATTTAGGAAACACACAGCCAAGCTATATCTATTTATTGCTATTATTTCAGTCCCTCTGGTTTAATAAGATAGCAGAGCACCTGCTTAGCATTAGGCAGGGCAGTACTTTATTCAAAATCAACTGGTCTCATGAGCTTAAGGGCCCTGCTAATCAGTGCACCAACAGCCACTTCCAGCCCCAAATCTTGCTGTCCTGGTCTTTTCAGAAATCTTTGCAGTCAGTACTGAGCTTTTGTTTTCTCCAAGAGCCAAACGCAGGGAACACCAGTGGCAGTCACACAGAAAATGCAACCTCCCCTTCTGGGACCTGAGGCTTTCACTAACACAGGCTGAAATCACAATATTTCTGCAGACCTTCGGCTTGCAAACTTTTGAATAACAGAATATAATCCAGGATTTCTTTATGTTGCTCTTAATGCCTCTTGTATTTCCCCCAGTCATTAGGAGTTCTTTATTTTTCCCCAGATAAATTAAAATGATAAAACAGCAATTGTGATTTGCGTGCCCAAATGCATGGTCCAGAAAATATAGAAGGAAAACAGTGTCTGGAAAGCTAGCAAGCAATCTGTGTCTATAGTACCATAAACAGGAAAAAAAAAAAAAAAGAGAGAAAGAGAGCGAAATAAAGGCATAGATAAAATGAAGGCACTTTGACAAAATCATTTTGAGAAAAAGCAGTTGAAGAGGCTTTGTAGAATAGTCTTCCATAGCCACATCAGATCTCTAAGGTCTGGGTTGGAATATGAATAGAAATCTCTGCACTATTAAAGTGAAAACTATTAGCCATGCACAGCATCATTACAGAAATGTTATCTTTCCAGCTACAGACTGCAGAACAAATCATTTGAAGACTGGTTATTCCTCATAATTATTATGAGTGATAGCCAAAAACTTTCATCACCAAAAATGTAATCAGGAGAAAAAGATGACATTTTATATGTAGTTTCAATAACTGGTGAAGGTATTAGAGAAGAACTTCTCTTAGAAAATAACTGTGGAGCAACTAGTCACGACATACTCATTAAATGGAAGCAAAATGAAAAATGTTAAATTTTTTTTTCAGTGTAAATTCTGAGAAATGTGTGGGAATGAGTTAGCACAGGTGGGCTGGACAGCTCAGGGACTTAAATGTTCAAGTTTGTTGTTTCCTTAAACCAGGACTTCAAAACTCAAAACCATTAAAAATTTGCAGCTTCAGCAAAGGGAAAAAAACCTACTAGGAAAGAAGTCTGAACTAATGACTTCTGAGAAGAGAGTGTTAGGAATTGGACATGATAGTGCAAGGAACAGAAAAACAGATGTAAGCAGTTCCTTTCCCACTTTGCTGTACTCCTACAGAAGTGAACTGCTCTGTTCTAACATTCTCAAGGAAGACATTCACTCAGAATTAATTGGTACAAAACAGACTAAGTACTGATGAAATTTGCAGGTCACCCAAAACTAAGGGCACTGCAAGTATATTGGAGGATCCAGACATCACACAGAGAGAAGTAGATGTCTTTCAGTGTAAGATTAACATGAAGGAGTGAAATTCACTTACAAAAAGTACTGGAGATAATAGCAAGGATTTTCATGCTGACACAGTTTCATCAGTTGGGAATGACAACATGAAAAACTGGTGTAATGAAGATGCAAAAAAGCCAAATTTCATCTTAGGTGCCTTCAGGTAAGGTATTTCCAATAGAGTTAGGAAAATATGAGTGCAACTCTGTAAGATGTCAAAAGAGCCTTATTTGGGATATCTGCAGTATTCTGGAAAACAGGCTTGAGGGCCCACCGGTCCAAGCCGAAGCATGTGGAGAAAAGGGTTATTGGGATGAGTGGGGAGATGAAAGCCCCATAACACAAAAAGAGAACTAGAAGAACTTTGCTTATTTGCTTTGCTGAATTAAGCCTGAGAGTGATATGATTGCTTTCCGTAAGCAAGTAAACAGAAGGGAAAAGAGCTGGGAGCTGAACAATACTGGCACAAGAACAAATGTGTATAAATTATCCATGAATAAATTGAGGAGGAAAATCAGAAGATTTCTATTCATCAGAAGAGTGATGTTCTGCATCTGTCTTCTGGTAGGAATAATTAGGACAATGAATCTCAGCAGCTTTTGAATGTTGTGAATAGGATTATATTACTGGTGGTCCTATCAGCAGAATAAACTTAGTAGCCAAAAAGCCCCTCTCTGCTTGGGTGTTCTAACTTCTTATTACATAGCAGAGGTGCTCTTGGGGTATTTTTAATGCTTTATTATAGATAAGGTACCAAATATGAAGGAGCACTAAGGTGAAAATTAAACGCAAGCCTGTTTACCTGTGTTGAGTATTATTCCTCTGCAAATAAAACTACCAACTCACTCAGATGCATTTATTTCTTATTCTGTTTTGTTTGCAGTGAGCACTCTTTGCCATAGACACAGGGGAAGAGCAGGCAGACAGCCCTGCTCCACCGCAGCCGCGTTTTGGTGGGAGGCAGGTGGTATAAATCAGGTCACTCGCTCTGCAGTCACAGACCACAAGCCGAGCTAGCATGACTTCAGACCTCGCACCGACAAGGCCCCTAAAGATAAGCCATTAAATGCTCCTTACTGGCAGGCACTGCCCTTGTATGCAGCTTCTGCTGCTGCCCAGCCATTTGTGTCTATGACCACAGGGTGGTTTGGCTCCAGCAGGGTGCTTTCTGCAGACTCTCCCAGTGGTTGAGTGTCCCCATGAGCTGTGGCCCCCTGGGTGCCTCAGCACCTCCGTGAATAAGCCAGCCTGAGGGAGGAGGAACATGCAGAAGGCTCCAGGAGAGGTGGGCTCATCCTTGGCAGTGGTGGGAGAAGTACCTCTCTGTCGGGGAGAGCTGTGCTGAGGAAATGAGCATTTCTCCCAGGTAGAAATCAGAATAGATGACTGATGCTTTTCTTCACCAGCAATTATTTTCTTTTTACTCTTTTAATGAAACAAACCCGAAATATTTGTTGTTCAGTAGTCACTGAATTGAAGAGAAAAAAACAGCTTGAGCCAAATTATGGGCTTCATTTAAGAAACCTTTTGGTATTTTCTGCAATGAAGGAACTGGGAAATCAAAACACTGCCTTTCCAAGGGACATCCCACATGAAAGACTAAGTGGAGCAGTAAGGAAGGATTAGGCAGAAAGAGTATCTAAACCTAGTTCTCCCAGTCTGTAGTCTTGGGCACAAATCTTCCGTGTCCCACCTGAGCACTCTGAGCTCTGGGCATAGGCACAGGACTGTGTTTCTCATTTTTAACCAATTATAGTCTGCAAATCTGTTCAATATGAATTAGAAAAAGAAAAGCTTGAGAGCTTGAGTGATATGGTGGCCTGATGGCTTCAGCAGTGGGAACAGCTGAACTCTAGTCCTTGCTCCAATTAAGTGCTTAACCATATAAACAAAATATTTTTACCAGGTGTTGAAAAGGCCTTTTTTTTGGATTCCCATATAGCCCAGCTGTGAGGGCACTTTCCTGAAACACAGGGATTGGGAAGCCCACTTTCAGTTTCTGCCTACCTCCTGCCAGAAAATGGGTTTGAACCATGGTCTCCTCTCTTTGCTGGGTCTGCTGTCACCCATGCTACCAGAGGAAAGCCACTCTTTCCTTGGCAGCTTGATAAATACACCCTTGAACCTAGCCTCAAAATTGAGCAATTCCTTCCAGAAGTGCCAAAGTAAGCCAGTTTGCATCTCAGTCTCTTCATTATATTGATCCAAATGATTAAATGCAAATTGAATTCATGACTATTTTCAACCTTTCCTCTTGCTGCTTTGAGGGATTATGTTTTGGTCAAAGAATGCATTTACCATCAGCATTTGCCTGGCTCTAGCTCAGGGTTGTTCGAACAAGGAGTCTGGTGCCAGGCGTGCCTGCCCTTGCTGTGAGCTTGGACACCCTTTCTCCGCTGCTCTGTCTCACATGGGCTGCATTTGCTTGCCCAGAGCCTGTTGTTCGTTATCTGGCTGTGGATCTGGAGCTTTTTCTTTCCATCTCAAAAGCATGTTATGCAAAGACAGCACTGTGCTGTCAAATTAAAAGGGGAGAATAGCATTATTTAAGGGCAAACGTCGCTAACTTTTGTCATAGCGCTCTATAAATACAACACAACAGTATACGGTGTCTGCTCGGATCAAATGTTTGCGATGAAAGGATGTCTGTGAATCTATTTAAAGGGGATTAAGATTTTAGCTGGCTAGATTCTGGGTCATTGGTTTAACATCTACGTTATTCAGTACTGTAGTATCTGTCTGCTAGACAGATTGCTTTAACATCTATCCTCCGGCATACTGTGCTAATTATGCTCTCCCTCCTCTGAGGCGTTTTCATATCTACGCACGAGAAGTGCCGTCCAAGTGGCCACGATGATGATGGCGCTTTGTTAGCTGTCTGGCTCTCCCCTCCTGTGCCCCCCGGTCCCCTGACAGACACGCAAGCGTCCGTGTGCTCCGCTCCTCGTTGAAGTCCTTGCGGGCACGTCCTCTAATGAGCTGCGCTCTCTCTTGCCACGCCAACCTGTCAGGGGACACGGTCACAGCCAGCAGCAGTGGCACTACAGGCTGTTATTAAACCAGGATGAGCACAGATAGACCCAGAGCTGGTCTGACAATTTTATTTTTGTTTTAAGGGCCAGCGGGAAAATTAAGGGGGAAAGGATGGCGTAGAAAAAGAGGATAATTTTGTGTCAGGACATTGAAATCAACTGGGTATTTTTTGCATGTTGATGTTATTTATCTCCTTGCTTTCTGCTCAGTTGTGGGCTGATTTATAGGAGAAAAATATAAAATAAAAAGGCAGGAAGTTCAGTACAGAGAGAATTAGACTGAAACCATTCAGCTGATGGAGACTGCCCTCCTCTTGAGCTGTGGGGGCAAATCTGCATTTGCCAGGTGCAAACTGGGTTTCCTGCACAGGCCACCCCCACCCACACACACTCATGAGGGCCTCATTTCCCACCAAATTTACTGCTCTCTGAAAGCATCCCAGCCCTTCCCTTGCCAGCCCTTTCACTTGTCCCAGCCCTGCAGTGTGCAGACTGGAGGCGCACAAGCCTCCAGCCCGCACCCAGTGCCCAGCAGCACTGTGTGCCACTGCAGTGTCCCCTGGTTGCTCCTGCCCCCGGTGAGGCTTGTCCGGTGGAAAGGCGTAGCCTTGTTGTCCTCAAAACACAGCAGCAGCGGACCTGTGATAACAGGAGCATGATAAATAGACACTAATGTGTCCTGCTAGACAGAATAATGAGATTACATATGAGCTGCCATATCATATCAATTAAACCCTCAGCCCTTTTCGTTCAGCAAATCCATCCTGCCACAGCAGTCGGTGCTTTGGGGAGAAGGGGCAGAGGGCGCAGCACTACCTAAACACACATCCTGTCCAAAATAGCCCCGGTGCTCCTGCTGCTGCTCGCCCAGGCAGCGGGCAAGGCTCCCAGGAGCACCACGGCTCTGAGCACCGCCAGCTGTGGGGTCCTCGTCCCAAAAGGAGCGTAGCGGGATGGGATGGTGCCAACCAGCTGCCTTGCAGGCTGCAGAGATGCTGGAGCCATATGTGCCAGCAGACTAGGAAGCACGGTCACGTCCTTCTGCCCAGGTCCCCTGGCTCCAGCTGACGGCAGTGTTCATCCCACTTGGATGACAGCCTGCAGCATCATGAGCAATCTCTCTGTGACAACTTAAGTGCACGCAGCACGGGCTTGCCAGGCCCAGTGTCCTCTGTGATGCAGCTCTTTCCCATGGCAGACACAGCGCCTGCCTTGGGCAAACCTGGCACATGAAGAGCCAGGAGGTAGAGCAAAGCGCTCAGCAGAAAACATCCCAATCTTTCACCTCATTACCCCGCTGTGTGGGACTGTCATATACTCAGGGGTTTGTACCTCTAATGGTGCATCTGTGGGCTTAATTAGATGTATTTTGGCTATTCACTCAAATTGTTGTGTAATGTTCCTCAGACCTCAGACTCTGTTGTCATGAGATAGCCACACACAAACTCGGAGGAATGGTTTAAATATAGCCAACTGAAATTTATTTATTTACTTATTTATTTAATTTGGGCAATATAAAACTTCAGGAGATCAGGAATGATTTTTTTTTTCCATCTGACTTGTTTTGGATGAGCACAGTTGAACTGCACTTACTGTCCCCCAGATACTTACTCTAGGAATAGGGTGGGATGTAAAACATCCCAGTTTTTCTCCAAATGCTTTCAGCGCATCTCTTGCCTAGGAAGGTTTAGCAGATTGTTCTGAAAGCATAAAAACAAAGCAAATCTTGGATCCCTATCCATTTCAGTCCTAAGGCTGGATTTACTAATATCTAAGATATGAGCTCTAGGTGGTGCCTGCTCTTGGTGTCTCTTTCCCATGTGAGTCCACTGGTGACTCCGGGATAATTTGCTGCATGGAACCTCTGCAAAACAAGCCTTCTTGTCCCACCTGCTGTCAGCTTCCCTCCACCTGGAGTGCCTGGGAAGAAAATAATAATGGAAAAAAACAGTGGTTGCCAGTAGAGCCAGTCAAAACCTACACGAAACGTGGTGGGGTGTCTGTGAAATGAGACCACCGTCTGTGTCACACCCAGGTGGTGTGCCATTCCCCCTGCTTTGGCCATGGTGTGGGTGCCAGGACTGGCTTCTCCACTGTCATCATTGGTGCACTGGCCAACAAGGTCCCCTGCCAAGTGAGATGTGGGGCCTGGCTCACACTTAAGGGCAGAAGTGGATGTCCAGCAGTGGGAGGTGGAGGAGCAGAAAGCAAAAGGAAGTGAGGATTGTGCAGAGGATTAAGCAGCCAAGAAAGAGTCTGAGTATAAACTGATTGGAAGCGACCTACAGCAAAGGGCAAGAGAAAAAATATAAAGGGAATCAAGGATAACTCTGAGAGGAAACTGAAGATGAAAAGATCAGGTCTGCTGAACAGAGAAGAGCATTCTGGTCACGCACAGCACCATTCCTCAGGTGGGTTAGCTAGTGCCAGGGACAAAGCTCTCACTCCCCGCTGCAAGGTGTAAGGTGGCAAAGGTTACAGCTACACAGTAAAGATGCATGCATGACATTGGTTTCTAAACCAAGGGTTTTTGCTACCTGAAAGGGCTGTATTACTTTAAAAAAATCAGTATATTCAGTGGTGTTTTTAAAACAGGATTTAAATGCAACCAGATTACAGTAGAAACAGTTACAATGAATTATCATTTTTCTAGAGAGGGATGGTGCAATGGAGGAAAGAAAAAATGCAGTGATTGCTGCCCTGAGGATGGCAATGCCTCACAGTTTTTTCTGTCCCAGTTGGTGGTAAGATACCCCAGTAACATCAGAAGGTAGAAAAGGCTATTTGGGTTAGATTAGAAGTTCATCTGCTTATCCTGCCTCTACCAGCAGCCCAAAGCAGCACTTGGGGAAGCAATACCAGAGTGTGGCCAGCAAACAGCCACCTCCCCCTGACCTGCCTGCTTAGCAAGCAACACTTATATCAGAAGAGTAAATACATGTACTTCTGGTGCAGTTCATGATTTCATTGATCTCTTAATGATGGAGCGCTGAAGTGGTAAGGACCTATGACTGTGCTTCAGGGGAGCCTGCCAGTGGGAATTTGGGAAGCTCCCAGCTGCTCCCACCTGATCTGGGGGTTCTGCCTCTCCAAAGGGCTCCTTGGAGCATCATGTCTGTTGTCCATGTTCTTCTGAGAAGTGGTTTTAGTGTGGAGAAAATATCTTTCCAAGCATATTTCATATGGTCGGAAAAAAGGTGTTTTACACTAGGGATGTGCTGGTGTAGAAAGAGGTGGTATCTTAAAAGTGGCCTATGTCATGCGGAGAGGCAGAGCTGGTGAGCGGTGGTGGTCGTCATCATGTCATCAGATGTGAGCTCCTGGGCTGGTGCGGCATCAAGGACAGGCACTGCACCAAAGGAGCTAGTAATGTTCTTCCCTTCGGCAACCGGAAGGAATCTGTAATATGCAAGTGCTCAGCAAGAGTGGAAATGAAGGGTTGAGTCACAATCTGGGCCCCAGGCATGAGCCCTTCATAGAAGATGCCTTTATGCACCTTGCAACAGCCTCTGATGAACCTTAAAAAGGATTTAGCTCCCCTCAAGCAGTGCAGTTTCAGAACAGACCACCTGCACGGTAACTAACAAAACCGGTTCAAAAACACAGTAGGGATTGGTGAGAGATAACAAATTCATCTGAAAAGCCATGCTGAAAAAAAATTAAAAATGTTTAGGAATGGGAAGAAAAGGTCTTCAGTGTTGCGTATCAAGTTGGAAATGCCTATGACATTTTGGAAATGCCGACAGCTTGGGGAAATGAAGCAAGTTGCCATGATCTCAGAGTCCTGCTTGTCCCAGCAGGGACGGAAGCAAAGGCCCTGCAACATGGCAGGAATTGTTAATACCTGGGCTCTGCAGAGGGACTGGCCTGCAGAGGCATGGGCTGCCTGGGGAGGCTGGGCATGGGGTACAAATCTGAGTGCATTTACAGCTATTTGAAGCGCTTGAGGAGAGCAAAGTGGTTTTAGCTCGAGGCTTTGGTCTGGGGGAAGGACTCCTGGCTCATCTCTGTGAATCAGCTTGCCTCGGGGCTAGCAGGCCGTGCACGTTTTCGCGGGGCCTGCCTGCAGCGCGAGGAGCATGCTGTGAGCCCACACACGGGTGGCAGCAGGCCCAGCCGGCGGGGCGCCCTGCCTCCAAAATGTGGTGCTGCCGGCACGAGGCTTCCAGAAAGCTTTTTGATCTTGATACTCAGCAGGACAAATGATTCAAATCTCCACATTTTTTTACAGGTCCTCTGAGTTCTTCACCACCCAGGCCTATTTGCTCCTGTCTGGAGGTGAGACTTTCTTAATGGCGTTCCCAAAATACCCGTGGTGGGGCTGGAGAGCTGGCTATGAGGACTTCTTCAGAGGACTTTCTGACGTCCTTCCACAGCTTTGCCAGCCCAAGCTGGCTCTGCAGCTCCTGCTATTATTAAAACAAAAAAAAAACGTTTTTCCTTTGCTTCATCTTTCTGACAGATCTGTGCGTTAGACTGGGGGTGCTCCCGTTGTTGCAGGGAGCCAGAGGCAGAGCCGCAGGCCCTGGTGGCACGCAGCTGGCATCCAGAGCCATTGTGTGCACAGGGAAGGGAGCCCGCAGAGCCCCTTGACAGCCCTGCTGTGCTCTGGGGGAGGTTTTCTCCGTGTGGAGTCCGAGATGGGCAGTATTTTGAATGATGCATAATAATGGCACTGCGGCCATCGGGGCGAATTCTTGCCTTGCTGCAAGAAAACGGTTGTGAAATCCTGCTACTAAATTTAGGGGGAAATTTCTATGTCGCCTGAGCTTCTTGGTAAGTGTGTTATAAATGATTGCCCAAGTTGTGAGCAGAATGAGCAGTGACATTACAAAAGCCAAGTGACTGCTGTGTGCTATCTGTCCCTACTTGACCTCCTTCACATCTCTCTGAGAAACACAAAAGGTTGGGGGGTGCATCTGGGCCTTCAATGAAATGCCTCACAAATGAAACTAAGCAGAGCCCCCACTTCTGCCCTGGGCCCCTGTGATACCCTGTCACCCCCTCTCTTTTGGACTACCTCCCAGCTAAAGACATAGCTGTGTCCTGGTTCGCTGTGCAGGCAGGATGCTGCTAGACACCATGCATGGCTGGAGAAGCGTCTCCTTCCTTGAAGATCTTCAAAAGCCCCCTGAACATGATCTCCAGAGGTCCCTTCCAACCTAAGCCCTTCTGTGATCCCGTGAAGTGCCCTGAGCTCCTGCTGCTGGACGCTGAAGAGACCATGGGATGTCTGAGGCAGCACCGAGGCTGGGCCAGCAGCAGCCTCCGCATTGCCTTATCATGGGGAAAAACCTGCAGATACCAGTGTGATCCCTGTGGAGCTGCCCAGGGCTGGGAGATGTCCCTCACCAGGGAACCATGTCCAGTGACAGCCACTGCACAGGGGCCAAGAATCAGTTGGACAAAGTCACAGCTGTTATTTCCATTTTCAGGTGTGATTTGATGCAGCAGTCAAGATGGGCTGGGTCACACCTGTAAGCCACAGTGGCAGTTTACGTTAGGATGGGATAACAGCATGTTCAGACTTTTTTTCAATGTGATAGTTCTGAAGCTGTTTATTTTTTCCCCCATAATATTTATAACACTGCAGTGACAAACAATTTCTACCCTAATTTCTAACACCATGATTTACCTAGTAGACATTTTCTATAATATGTGGATTTATAGCAGCCTGCTATGCTTCCCTTTAGGAGCACTTAGTTTTGTAATATCATTAGCCTAATATTTAGTCAGAATATAAATTTTATGATCCCAATAAAAACTAATTATGATGCTGCACTCACCTCATAAGTCAGTACGTGTCAGTCCTCTGAGGCATTACACATGCTATCACCAGGCTTGAAGATAGTTAAACACGTGGTCGGATGCAGCACAGCACCAACAGAAACAGGTACAAAGCTGAACCTCACTCTTAGGTGAGAGTTGTTTAATGACTGGCCTCTCAGTGTTAAAGCTTTTGTATGTATTGGGAAGACTATGCTATTCAGTTCATGTTTTTATTGTGCTTAGGAACCAATCTTAAATGGTACTGGGTAGAAATGAGGTTTTCAGTTGTTTTGCTTCTGTTGCCCGCCTCTCCTCTTCCCCTCTGTTCCTCTGCTACCCTGCTCCCATCCCCTTCCCAGCCCTAGATACCAGCTTCGCCCTCTGCCCAGCCGGTGACAGCTCCACACCCTGCATCACTGCTTCCCAGAGGAAAAGAGACTGCCACGCATGTCTATGCGGGGCTTTTCTCCAGGTTTTGTTGTGACTGTGTTATAAGACAAGGGAAGCGGTAATTGCCTTTTGGCCCAGAGGCAGAAGGCCTCAGAATTACCCCGAAAGGCCTTGAATCAGTAAACAGCAATTACAGTAGCTCTCTCTGAGGGAGAGAGTGATGTCATGGTGATTTTGAACAAATAAAAGCACTTGAAAATGATAAGAGCCCAGGCAATTTTACACTGCCGTCTTTTCAGATTTGACTATTTGTATCCTGTGTTTCAGTTCATTAAGGCTGCTTCACGGGCAGCTGACTGCAGAGGTTTGTGTCTTCTGCCTTGCCCCTGTCGCTTCGCCCATGCCTGGCCACCTGCCCACACCCCATGGCCACCCCATCTCAGAGCACCCTGCCCTGCTGCAGATGACTGGCCAACCAACATTTCTCCCTGCTTTCCTAAACCCCTTTCCATCGCCACCAGCACTGCCCAGTTGTGTGCCTCCTTATCTGTCTTCTACTAAAAGGGACGTGTCAATGTGGGCCTCCTGGGTCATTCATTTCTCCACAACCCTGTCGCCAGCCTTTGACCACTGCTGCCAAATTTCTTGATTGCTTATAGATTATGAAGTTGGATATAATTGTTGTGACCATCTGGTCTGATCTCTAATATAATTTAAGCCACGGGTCTATTCTGAATTATTTCCTGATGTCTTTTCTAAAAAAAGACATTCAAAAATGCCATATCTTCACTTGTTCTTTCTGATGATGGAGCAGCAAGCAGAAGTGCTGGCTGTTTGTTGCTCCATTTGCTGCTTACTATTAAAAGTACATTCTTTACTTCTAGTCTGAATTTGTCAGCTTCAACCTCCAGCTGTTAGATCCAGTTGCATCTTTATCTGAAGAGTCCTCCTTCTCATTTCTGTTCCTCAAATAGATGCTATGATTAATTCATCTCTTAAACTTTGTTTTGTTAAAATTAACCATCTGGGCTCCTGAGTTTTTCTGCAATGTTTTCCAGTCTCTAGCTTTCTCTGAAGTACCCTTAACTGATTCAGCTCTTTCTTGGACGGAGTGCACCATGAAAGGGTACCACAATGTCACCATCCAGCCCTAATTGTCATTCTATATATCAAAAAACAACGTTTACTCTTCTGCACCACTTCAGTGGCTTGCAAAAGGCGCTCCCCCTCCACAGGGAATATATGCTACAGTATTTAAGAGTGATCCAGCAACACAGTGAAAGAAAACTTTTTTATATTTGCCCTTGTAAGATGTAAATCACCTTGAGGACTTGAGATACATATCAGTGATATATCCTGCTTCCCTTGTTGTTTCCACACTATTACCTAAACTACAGACGAAAAGGGTTTTGATACCTTTTTTTTTTTTTTTTTAGGATTATTCAACACTTCCCCATACCCAACTCATTTTTAAATAAACTGTCATTCTGTAAATATGACCTGGGCTCTTTCTCCCTAGATTCAAGATTTTGCAGTTGGTAATATTTCAGCGGGTATTTTCCCCTTGCATCCAGCTTATAAATGATCCAAATCAGTCTCTCATTATCAGATTTCCAGTCTTTTTACTGCCTCATAAATTTAGCAAGGGATTATTCTACATTTTCTTTCAGATCAGTAGCAATTATTTGGCATAGCATATATACAAAAACTAAGCTTCATGGAACATCTACAAAAACAGACCTATTTATAGATGATTTCCCATTTGCAGTTTTATTTCCAGATCTCCAAGTCAGCTAGTTCCTAGACCCTCTAACATCTACTGTGATGATTTTGTATCTGTCGAGTTTCTTATTCAGCATACAAAGTGGTACCAACCCAAACGTCTAACAGAAGACTCTTATTTCAGCCTTATTTGTTATCAGTCAAGCTTGG